>NC_057813.1:684249170-684261409 GCF_018294505.1 Triticum aestivum | reverse complement strand
GGTTTGTGCCACGAACCGGTACTAAAGGTGATCACGGGGCCCCGGCCGGATGCCAGCCTGCCACCACCCCTTTAGTATCGGTTCGTGGCACGAACCGGTACTAAAGTGTCAAAACGAAACGACATTAATGCATAGCCGTTCGAACCGGCACTAATTGTATCATTAGTACCGGGCCGAAATCGAACCGGGACTAATGTGTCTCACATTAGGTCCTTTTTCTACTAGTGTTCATGTCTACTACGCAACTTTATTCTTGTAGACACGTCACTACTAGGGAAATGCCTATACACAGCGCTAATGAAACTTAGTAGTAGCGCTGATACTGCTAAGAGGTCCCGTGGCAGCGCTACTCCTAAGAGGTCCTATGGAAACCGGCAGGGGCTACATGTAGTAGTAGCGGCGTGCTGGAACCAGCGCTACTGCTAGAGATATAGTAGTAGCGTTGGGCCTCCAGCCAACGCTAATACTAAAGACACTTTATCATCTCCCCCGCCGGCCCGATCGATCACTCTCCCTCCACACTCTCATCTCTCTCTCATCCAACCATGCAGTGCCACCACCCGCCGTCGTCGTCCCGCCGTTGTCGTCGCCCGGTATGTCTCCCTCCCTCCCTTCTCCTTCCATCCCTCCCTTCTCCCTCCCTCCCTCCGACCCAGCCTCTCCCTCCATCCCCTTCCCTTCTCCCTCCCTGCTCCTTCCCTTCATCCCTGTCCCTTCTCCCTCTCAGCCCTCTCCCTCTGACCCTTTCCCTCCCTCTGTCCCTCCTGCATTGCATAGATAGATGGATAGATAGATGAATGGATAGATAGATAGATAGATGGTTAGAACAATGTTTTTTTTGATATATTGTGTAGATAGACAAAGGGATGGATAGATGGATGGATGGATATATAGATAGATGGATGGATGGATAGATGTTAGGGTTAGAACTAGGGGATTTTTGTTAAATGTATAGGTCTTTTCATTTTTTAGGGTTAGAACTAGGTTTTACCAATTTTTAGATTTGGAACTAGGTTTAGACAAATGGATGGATAGATGGGCAGTAGAAATTATTAGGGTTAGAACTAGGTTTTATAAGTGTAGGAGAAAGTTTTAGGCATAGGGTTTCACTAAGTCCTAGGATGATGATAATAATGTTTTTGTTTATATTTTGTTTTTGCAGAAATAAAGGAGCCCATGTCGTCTCCGCCGTTGTCCCCGTCACAGCACCCCTCCGACCTCGAGGTAGACTAGCTAAATCTCCATGTCAATATGAGTCTTATAAGATATTTTGAAATGCAATGGCCATCAAGTTTGAATGCAATGACCATCAAGTTTGAATGCAAATAGGATATGTCCTCCGAGTGGCCTATGTTTTGCCGGAGTGTTGATTAATTTTTGTTCCGACAAATATCAGGCGCTCCATATGTCCTTTTTTAGCAAAGGTCATGCCGTATTTTTCCGTGAATTTTGGCATGACTTGTGCTAGAATATGTAGGAAATATCGAGTGGCCTAGATTTTCTAGAAAGATAATTAAACGACATTTAGGGTTGACTATAATTCTATCGATGCTCCATATATGAGAGAGGAAGAAACCTGACTATTGTCGTGGCGGTCGTTTCTCCTTCTTCTCCTTTTGCTAGACATTTGTTAGGCACTAGGACAAGTAGGAGTAACGACCATCACCGACGGTCGAAAAATCAGTGAGAGAGTGTGTCCACCATATATGAGAGAACGAAGAAGAATGTCGACTGTTGTCGTGGGGGTCGCTTCTCCTTCGTTCCCGTTTTCTAGACATTTTGGTTTAATGCACTCGGGGACGAAGGGAGGAGCGACCATCACCATTGGTCCAATATATACACCACGTGAGGTAAGAGTTTTCAAAAAAAAAGATTCAAAGGACCGATAGTCAACCCGTGCTGAATAATAATGATCTAATTTAGTTTTTGTAGTACATATATTGAATTTTAGAAGGTTAATCTTTCAATTATGAACATAGGAAATGTCGTCGGACGAAAGTCCCGGGGAGTGCTCCTGGTGCAGCGACAACCGGGGTTTCTACGACATGCCTCACTTGGTAGAAGGTCGGCGCTTTAGCATTAAGCTCGAGGAGGCCTTCAATTGTGAAACGGTACGCTACGACGCAAAGTGTTTTTTTCGTAATTAAGCTCGACTTCTACAACTACAACGTGTAATTTTTGTCCCATGCCATGCAAGACACTATGTCTTGGATAGGATGGGTTTTGTAGATCTTGAGAGGAATGAAACAAAGAAAATTCACCTAAGGACCCATCATGGTATGGGTCTTGAGGTAAATCTATACAATTCTGAGAGCGTCTCCAATTTTCGTTGCCCGGAGTGGGAAGCACTTTGCAAGATGTATGATTTTCAAGAGGGTATGTTTGTCACCATGGATCTTGGTGATCCTGACATCGAGGTAGACCATTTGGACATTTGGGTCCTTGTTGATACGCTTACAATTCTAGCGCTATGTGAGTTTCTCAAACATAGTTATTAAGTAATTTATATTGTTTATTTCAAAATAGTTCACAGCTTATTTCCATTGATAGCTTATTTCCATTCTTCAAAGAATGTGCGGAAGATGGTAGACAAAACCTACTAGACGGATGGTTCTGAGTTAACTTATCAGCAGAAAAATCATCTGGTCACATTTTGTACTGATCTTGAGAATTACAATGTCTATTATCAAACTCCTCCACATTATGGTCAATATGTGCCACTAGTGCACGAGTTGAACTATGCTAACATCCATGGAGATCTCATGGTAAGATTTTTAAGTATTACGACATCTTTGCATCTTTTGCATAAATTCTTCTAAAACTGAACTACATTGCTAACTACGAAGTTATTACTATGTTTTTCAACAGATAATCCCGCAGGACTATGTGCCTCATCTGATGTTTCCCAAAGGTTGCCTCGATGTTTTGAATATACAGCCAGGTCATCCTACGAATCACTCCTGTTCATATCAGATTTCTAAAAGCAATGAAGACATGACCATCTAAGATTGGAATAAATTTACGGCCACTGGTAAGGAGGTACTTGTGTCGGTGTCAAAACTGGCGGATCTCGGGTAGGGGGTCCCGAACTGTGCGTCTAAGGTTGATGGTAACAGGAGGTGGGGGACACGATGTTTACCCAGGTTCGGGCCCTCTCTATGGAGGTAATAGCCTACTTCCCGCTTGATTGATCTTGATGAATATGGATATTACAAGAGATGATCTACCACGAGATCGTGAGAATGCCTCTATGGACTAAGCCCTCCGGTTTATATAGACACCGGAGGGGACTAGGGTTGTGCAAAGTTGGTTACAGAGAAAGGAATCTTCATATCCGGGCACCAAGCTTGCCTTACGCCAAGGAGAGTCCTATCCGGACACGGGAGAGAGTCTTCTGTCTTGTATCTTCACGGCCCAATAGTCCGGCCCATACTACATAGTCCGGCCATCTGAGGACCCCTTAATCCAGGACTCCCTCAGTAGCCCCTGAACCAGGCTTCAATGACGAGGTGTCCAGTGCGCGGATTGTCTTCGATATTGCAAGGCGGGTTCCTTCTCCGAGTACTCCAAAATAGTCTTTGAACACAAGAATCATGTCCGGCTCTGCAAAACAAATTCCACACACAACTGCAGAGAGTATAATATTTCACGAGTCCAATCCGCTGAGAACTTTTTGTAGCGTGACATCACGTCACCGCCCAACCATTATTTCGAACCATTTTTTAGCCTGCTGCTCCATATTTCGAGATGCGGTTTCATTGGCACGTCTTGTCAAAGTAGAGATCGTGTCCCCTTATTGCGGGATTCTCATCAATATGGGCGTGGGTAACCCAACCGTTCTGTTGGCATGATTCTTTAGGAATACGCAGGTTTTGAGGCCTAGAAGGAGGCGTTTGATATTCATCGCCTTTATAAAGGGGCCAAGACCCGTCTTTTCTCCTTTACACCAACCCTTTCCTCAACCTCTCCCACCTCGAGTTCCAGCACCCAGGGTTCAATTTAATCGCTTCGCACTTCCCAGTCATGTTCGGACCCAGCCCTCAAGGTCGGTGGGTGACTTCCTCTGTCACAAAGGAGGATATTGGAAAGCTCTGGGTGGCAAGATACCTGACCACAGAAACCCCCATAGGCTTCCTGCTCAAGGGCAGGTTATTCCTGCTCCCAGATCCGGCGAGAGGGTCGTATTCATCTCCCACTTCCTCCGAGGGTTAGGGTTCGCTCTTCATCCCTTCGTCCGAGGGCTCATGTTCTATTACGGGCTAGATTTTCATGATCTAGCTGCAGACTCCTCTCTTCACGTCTCAGCGTTCACCATCATGTGCGAGGCCTTCCTTCGTATTCCACCACACTTCAGCATGTGGCTCAAGAACTTTAATGTGAAGCCGAAGGTAGTCGACGGGAAACAAGCGGAGTGCAGTGGTGCTGCAGTGAGGAAACTCACCAATACTCCTTGGCCAAAAGGCTCCTTCACAGAAACTTCCAACCTATGTCAGCGGGAGTGGTTTTACATCACTAAACCCCGTGGTACCAAGTGGGCAGCTACACCTGTGTTCCGATCTGGCCCTCCATTACAACTTGCATCATGGATTAATAAGGGGTTGGACTGGGGATCAACTGATGAAGTGCAGACGCTGCAAAGCCGCATTCGGAGCCTCATTGAAAAGGACACCAGTCTTATCAATGTAATCCAAGTAATGCTAGTCCATCGGGTCCTACCGTACCAGCGATGGCGTCTCCGCATGTGGGAGTTCAACCCTGAAGGACCACGAACCCTCCAGCACTTCTTTGGCATGACGCTCAGAGGGATGTGGAAATTATTCTTCAGGACACGAAAATAGTGTCCGGATACTACAAAGGACATCGGCCTTGATTGCAACCATCCGGATACCTCGGTAAGCACTCTGATGAAGTCATGTACCTAGGGTAGGGTCATGAACCCATCTAGGGTACCCTACCCAAGGATACCATCCTCAGAAGAAGCTACATTCCAGTCGACCAAGAGAGACTTCACTCGACGAACTCAAGGGCACTCGACGATGAAGGTAGCCACTCGACCATGAAGCTAGTCACTCGACGAGCAGGAGACCTAAAGTCACTCAGTCCGCAACGGTCTGTCATTAGGTAGCTTTTAATAGTCTTCATGACACTTTATGAGGGCGTTACTAGTAACCCCCTGTCTTAACGTACTTAAAACCCCGCATAACTGAGGGCCGGAGGGGTCTGGCGAACTCTATATAAGCCACCCGCCTCCTCAGGGTAAAGGGTTCGCACCCCTGTAACTCTTATACACAGAAACCAGTCGACTGCCTCCGGGCTCCGAGACGTAGGGCTATTACTTCCTCCGAGAAGGGCCTGAACTCGTTAAACACTCATGTGTACAACTACTCCATAGCTAGGATCTTGCCTCTCCATACCTACCCCCCATTCTACTGTCAGGCTTAGAACCACGACAGTTGGCGCCCACCATGGGGCAGGTGTCTTAGCGACTTTTTGGAGAAGTTGCAATTTGTCCGATCGCCTTCATCATGGTTTCTGACGGAGCTCTAGTCGAGGGCCGCAAGATTCGTCTCGGTGCACTCGCTTTCATCGCCGACGACTCCGCTTGGCTCCAGGAGGCACCACTCGACATCGACGCGCTCCCCGTCCGCGGGGCGACGCACTTTCGGGCGTGTGTCTACGGCGTCCTGCTGCGGCAGCCGTCGACCCCATACCGGTCGACTCCTGCGCCGTCCACCCACCGTGTCTCCCGCCAGCGCAAGCGCTCCGGTCGGTCGAGGCTTCGGGGTTGGGTGAGACACGCAGTGGCTCGCCAATCGGCCACCACACAAGTCGCGGCAATCGAGCCCGACGAATCTCTCTACGGCATGTTCGATCTGTCGACTGGCACCTTAGAGACTGCATCCGAGTGCGACAGCAGTGATCCAGCAGAGGAGGTCCTGATGGTCAACGGGCCTCGTAGCCCTCCTGGTTTTCCCCGCATCGACGGGATGGACGATGGAGGCGACCCCGCTCAGGCCTACGAAAAATATCAGCCCAAGCCGCTCATTTCTCAGCAAAGGGAAGATCTTCGTCGCCGGAACATGGATGCCCTGCATACTCCCATCGCGGGAGAAACTCCTGAAGCTCGAGCTTTGGAAGAGGCGCGTTTGGCCAACTTGCCTGAACGCAATCGACTGGAGAATCTCCAGCGAGCACTCGACGAGCGTGCGCGTCAACGAGTACCTGACTCCAGTCGACGTCAGCTCTTTCCGCAACCGACTCAGGTATACCGAACCCCGATTCAGAATTTAGCAGCTGCAGCCCGTATAGCAGAGTCAATTCAGCCCTCTCAGTCAGAGGCTGGAAGAGGCTTGTTGCAAATCAGAGATTTGCTCCGGGCGGCAGGAGATCAGAATTCATCTGTGTCGCAATCGCGCAACAGGATTCACAGTCGATCCGTCGCTGCAAATACTGTTCAGTCGGCTCACAGCCCAAGGTCGCCTCCGAGGTGCGCGGGACATGATGGCCGGCGGGATCATTATGATGACCGATTCGACCGTGATGATAGGCGTCGAGTGCCCACTCCTCCGAGAAGTGGGTCTAACGCCCATCGGCAGCAAGATGACAGGCACCAGCTCAGCGTTGGGCGGAGAGCTCTGGTCGACCCCAGGGAACCAGGCTTTGACGCGAGATCCATCATCGTGCAAGGTTTGGTCGATCAGAACAAAGCTCATAGAGGTGGCCATGACAGAGATGCTCCCACCAGCAGCCGAGTCAATGTTTCAGGTCTAGAATGCTTTAGCAGAGCCATCAGAGCCGCAGTGATACCTCCCAACTTCAGGTTGGCGACTGGGGTAAGTAAGTTCACCGGAGAGTCAAAGCCTGAAACCTGGCTGGAGGACTACCGAGTGGCGGTACAGATTGGTGGCGGTAATGATGAGGTGGCCATGAAGCATTTGCCACTCATGCTAGAGGGTTCGGCCAGAGCATGGTTGAATCAGTTAGCTCCTAGCAGCATTTACACCTGGGAAGATCTTTCCCGAGTGTTCTTCAGGACGTTCGAAGGAACTTGCAAGCGACCGGCCGGATTGACAGAGCTGCAAGTCTGCGTACAAAAGTCGAGTGAAACATTGAGAGATTACATCTAGAGATGGATCACTTTGCATCATACTGTGGAGAATGTGTCGGACCATCAAGCGGTCTGCGCTTTCAAGGATGGCGTCAAGAACAGAGAGTTGAGCTTAAAGTTTGGTTGAACCGGAGATATGACCTTGAGTCGAATGATGGAGATTGCCACCAAATACGCTAACGGCGAAGAAGAGGACAGGCTCCGGAGTGGCAAGTATAAGCCGAGTCAATCGGAAAAAGGGAATTCCAGTCGGAAGCAGAAGCGGAAGGCCGAGCCAGCTGCTCCTGGAGAGGCTCTAGCCGTGACTCAGGGCAAATTCAAAGGGAAGCCCAAAGGTTCTTGGAACCCCAAGAAGGTAAAGGCTAAAGAGGGGAACGACGTGATGGATCTACCGTGTCACATCCACACGAAGAAAGACGAAGAGGGAAACTTCATCTACCCGAAACATACCACTTGCCAGTGTCGGCTCTTAATTCAGCAGTTCCAAGGAAAACAACCCAAGGACAAGGAGAAGGAGTCGGACAAGGCCGAGGACAAGGAGGACAGTGATGGAGGTTACCCTCACGTCAATTCCACTCTGATGATTTTTGCTGATGTAGAGAGCAAGAGTCGACTGAAAGTGATCAACCGAGAGGTGAATATGGTCGCCCCAGCGACGCCAAGCTATCTGACATGGTCGCAAACTCCCATTACCTTCGACCAGTCTGATCACCCTACTCACATTGCCACCCCTGGGAGGCAAGCGCTGGTGGTCGACCCAGTCGTTGAAGGCACTCGACTGACGAAGGTGTTGATGGATGGCGGCAGTGGATTGAATATATTATATGCGGAGACGCTCAAGGGAATGGGCATTCCGATGTCCAAGCTCAGCTCCAGCAACATGAGTTTTCACGGAGTCATCCCCGAAAAGAAGGCCGAGTCACTCGGTCAAATAGCTCTGGATGTAGTGTTCGGCGACTCGAAACATTTCCGTAAAGAGAAGCTGGCATTTGAAGTCGTGGATTTCTAGAGCGCCTACCACGCTATTTTGGGGAGGCCAGCCTACGCCCGCTTCATGGCTCGGCCATGTTATGTGTATCTCAAGCTAAAGATGCCTGGCCCCAAAGGAGTGATCACTGTCACCGGCAGTCGAAAGAAGGTGGAAGAGTGTTTCCAGAAAGGCTTGAAGATTGCGGATGACCAGATAACAGTGGTAGAGCTGGAAGGATACAAGAAAAATGCAGATCCGAGTGATTTACTCCGGGCCAAGAAACCTGCCACGGAATCAGCATTCCAGTCGTCAGGGGAGACGAAGCTAGTTCACATCCACCCGACTGACCCAAACGCAGCTCCGACCCACATTTCCACAACACTCGACTCTAAATAGGAAGAAGCGCTCATCCAGTTCCTCCGTGAGAACTGGGACATCTTTGCATGGAAGCCAGCTGACATGCCGGGTGTTCCCAGGGGGCTGGCTGAGCATCGCCTTAGAGTCGACTCAAAAGCAAAACCTGTTAAAGAACATCTTCGACGGTCCGCCATTCAGAAGAAAAAAGCCATTGGCGAGGAGGTGGCTCGACTCCTTGCAGTAGAGTTTATCCGAGAGGTGTACCACTCCGAGTGGCTCGCCAATGTCGTCATGGTCCCTAAGAAAGACAACTCACTGCGCATGTGCATTGATTTCAAACATATCAATCGGGCCTGCCCGAAAGATCATTTTCCTCTCCCTCGCATCGACCAAATTGTCGACTCGACTGCGGGATGTGAGAGATTGTCTTTTTTAGATGCTTATTTCGGGTATCATCAGATCCGTCTGTATGGACCTGACGAAATAAAAACAGATTTCATCACCCCATTCGGGTGCTTCTGCTATATCACCATGCCATTCGGTCTCAAGAATGCCAGAGCCACGTTCATGAGAATGATTCAAAAGTGTTTACTCACTCAAATCAGTCGGAACGTAGAAGCGTACATGGATGATATCGTGGTCAAGTCACGAAAGGGTTCCGACCTGTTGACTGACCTAGCTGAAACATTTCTCAATCTCAGGAGGTATGATATCAAGCTCAATCCATCAAAGTGCACGTTCGGAGTACCTGGCGGAAAGTTACTCGGTTTTCTCATTTCAGAACGAGGAATTGATGCTAACCCAGAGAAAGTTGGCACCATACTCCGAATGAAACGCCCTGTGCGTGTGCACGATGTCCAGAAGCTTACTGGATGCTTGGCCGCGTTAAGTCGATTCATCTCTCGCCTCGGTGAAAAGGCATTGCCTCTTTACCGACTGATGAAGAAGGCAGACAAGTTCGAGTGGACTCCAGAAGCTGATGCAGCGTTTGACGAGCTAAAAGCTCTGCTCTCCACCCAGCCGGTGCTTGCTGCTCCAATCAGCAAAGAGCCTCTGTTGCTTTACATTGCAGCCACAGGACAGGTTGTCAGTACAGTACTTACGGTCGAGAGGGAAGAGGAAGGTAAAACCTTCAATGTTCAGCGCCCAGTGTACTATCTCTCCGAAGTTTTGACTCCATCGAAGCAAAGATATCCTCATTATCAGAAGCTCGTATATGGGATCTACATGACCATGAAGAAGGTTGCTCATTATTTCTCTGACCACGACATTACAGTCGTCAGCGACGCACCATTGTCAGAGATTCTGCACAATAGAGACGCGACTGGTCGAGTGGCTAAATGGGCGATTGAACTCCTTCCCCTTGATGTCAAATTTGAGGCAAAGAAAGCCATTAAGTCCCAGGCTATAGCAGATTTCCTTGCCGAGTGGACCGAACAACAACAGCCGACTCAAGTTCACTCGGAGCATTGGACCATGTTCTTTGATGGTTCTAAGATGTTAAATGGTTCTGGTGTTGGGGTAGTTTTGGTTTCCCCCCGAGGAGATAAACTCAGATATGTGCTCTAGATCCACTTTGATTCCTCCCACAATGAAGCAGAATATGAAGCACTTTTGTATGGGTTGCGCATGGCCATTTCACTCGGCGTCCGTCGCCTTATGGTTTATGGCGACTCAGATTTGGTGGTTAATCAAGTGATGAAGGAGTGGGACGTTAGAAGCCCAGCTACGACTGGATACTGCAATGCAGTGAGAAAGCTGGAGAAGAAATTCGAAGGATTAGAGCTCCATCACATTCCCTGGCTGAAGAATCAAGCAGCCGATGACTTGGCAAAGATAGGTTCCAAGAGGGAAGCCATTCCGAGTGGTGTGTTTTTGGAACATGTTCACTCACCGTCGGTACAAGAAGATCCTTTCACTGAAGAAGTCCCACAGCCCAGAAGCGCCACAGATCCGACTGAAGTCGAGGTCCTAGCCGTGGTCGACTTGATCATGGAAGTCTTGGTCGTCACTCCCGATTGGACAGTACCCTATATCGCCTATATTTTGAGAAAAGAACTCCCTGAGGATGAAGAAGAGGCTCGAGAGATCGTCCGCTGATCCAAAGCCTTCACCGTCATGAGGGTCAGTTATACAGAGAAAGTGCGACTGGAGTCAGCCAGAAATGCATAACACCAGAGGAAGGTCGAATGATCCTCAACGACATCCACTCGGGGACCTATGGTCCTCATGCATCTTCTCGGACCATCGTGGCTAAAGCATACCGAGTTGGTTTTTATTGGCCCAGAGCGAATGAAATGGCAAAGGAGATAGTCGACAAATGTGAAGGATGCCAATTTTACTCCAATATGTCACACAAACCCGCCTCGGCCTTGAAGACCATTCCACTTGTCTAGCCTTTTGCTGTGTGGGGTCTGGATATGGTGGGTCCCTTGAGAACAGGCAGAAGCGGGTTCACCCATGTGCTGGTAACAGTCGACAAGTTCAGCAAGTGGATTGAGGCCAAGCCCATCAAGAACCTCGACGCCGGCACTGCTGTCAGCTTTATCAGGGAATTAATATTCAGATATGGAGTCCCTCACAGCATCATCACCGACAATGGGTCAAACTTTGATTCCGAAGAATTCAGAGCTTTCTGCACGTCTCAAGGCACACGAGTCGACTATGCCTCAGTCGCTCACCCACAGTCAAATGGACAGGCAGAACGAGCCAACGGCTTGATTCTTAGAGGATTGAAACCCCGTTTGATGTGTGATCTCAAGCATGCAGCTGGTGCATGGGTCGACTAACTTCCTTCGGTACTTTGGGGGTTAAGGACCACGCCCAATCGGTCGACTGGAAGGACTCCGTTCTTCTTGGTCTACGGACCCGAGGCGGTCTTGCCGAGTGACCTTCTCCACAGTGCCTCTCGGGTCGAGCTCTACACCGAAGCTGAAGCAGAACAAGCCCGACAGGATGCAGTCGACCTTCTGGAAGAAGAAAGAGAGATGGCTTTGATCCAGTCGACCATTTACCAGCAAGACTTGCGTCGCTTCCATGCCAGAAATGTGAGGAGTTGAGCCTTCCAAGAAGGAGATGCCACACAAGCTTGCTCCTACTTGGGAAGGTCCCTTCATCGTCACCAAGGTTCTCCACAATGGAGCATACCGTCTCTACAACGTCGAGCATCAGATCGACGAGCCCCGATCTTGGAACGCGGAGCTTCTCCGCCCCTTTTACACTTAAGTTTTTCACTCTGACGAGTTGTAATAAAAGTACTTCTGTAGTTTATTTATCAAAGACAAGAGCTTTATAGTTTTCCCAGTAATTGTTATTACTTTTGTCCACATAAAGCGATCCCCCAGCGGGTGGCTTGGCCGCGAATCCGATTCGCCTGAGTCTGTAAAAAAATCCTATCGGGTGGTAAGTCAGCCTTCCACTCGGAGGCTTAGCTGTGAAATCCGTTTTGCCTGAGATAAACAAAATCCTACCGAGTGGAGAGCGAACCTCCCACTCGGGGGCTTAGCTGCAGCCCAGTGCTCGCCTAAGTTTCTGACATTCCTACCGAGTGGAGAGAAAACCTCCCACTCGGGGGCTTAGCTGCAGTCCAAGTACTCGCGTAAGTTGAATAAAATCCTACCGAGTGGAGAGCGAACCTCCCACTCGGGGGCTTAGCTACAGCCCAGTGCTCGCCTAAGTTTCTGAAAATCCTACCGAGTGGAGAGCAAACCTCCCACTTGGGGGCTTAGCTGCAGTCCAAGTACTCGCCTAAGTTGAATAAAATCCTACTGAGTGGAGAGCGAACCTCCCACTCGGGAGCTTAGC
>NC_057813.1:683997909-684248890 GCF_018294505.1 Triticum aestivum | reverse complement strand
GCTGCAGTCCAAGTACTCGCCTAAGATGAAAATCCTACCGAGTGGAGAGCGAACCTCCCACTTGGGGGCTTAGCTGCAGACCAGTGCTCGCCTAAGTTTCTGAAAATCCTACCGAGTGGAGAGCAAACCTCCAACTCGGGGGCTTAGCTGCAGTCCAAGTACTCGCCTAAGTTGAATAAAATCCTACCGAGTGGAGAGCGAACCTCCCACTTAGGGGCTTAGCTGCAGCCCAGTGCTCGCCTAAGTTTCTGAAAATCCTACCGAATGGAGAGCAAACCTCTCACTCGGAGGCTTAGCTGCAGCCCAGTGCTCGCCTAAGTTTATGGGAGAACTAGTCGACTGCAATAAGCGCCTCGCGTTAACCTGCAAAAGACACCCCAAACCAAACGCAAACATATTCAACGTCGAAACCCAAGTTCGGATAATACCTAACGGAACCGAAAGTGCTCAGGCGCTAAGCCTGTTAAGGTTTATCGGTTACAAAACCCACTCGGCATACCGAGGCAAATTTAAAGTATCAAGCTCAGAAGTCTTTTACCCCTCCTGTGGAGGGCTGGAAGGCGCAACAAACTCATCAAGGTCGATCCCATCTGCAATCCGAGTGGCTGCAGCGATGAAGGTCTCCATGAAAGATCGGAAATAATGCTTCTTGGTGTTAGCCACCCTGAGGGCCACCAGCTTGTCCTCTCGTGCATCCTTGCAGTGAACGCGGAACAGAGATAGAGCAACATCCGCGCCACACCTGGCAGAAGACTTCTTCCACTCCTGCACTCGACTTGGAACCTCGTTCAGTCAAGTCATCAGGGATTCGAGGTCGTTCTGGAGTGTCTCTCTTGGCCAGAGTGTCGTGTCGATGCGAGATGTTGCGACCTTCAGCCTTGCAAGATAGTCGACGACAGCTGCAACGCGAGATTCAAGGCAGAGCACATTCATGGCAACATCGTCATTCATGGGAGAGTTGATGGGATCCAAGTTTATCTCCAGTCGACCAGTCTCCTCTTCAAAGTTCTGACAAAATTCTGCAAGCACAACCACCGAGTCAAAACTACAGTCGGAGGTAGCGGTTAAAAATCGTCTGTTTGATACCAAAGATTCCCTTCAAGCATGAGGAATAGCTTCTTGGCGAGTCCGCCCAGATAAGCCTCCAGATCATTCTTCTTGCCCGCCAACTCACTGGCCTTGTCATTCAGAGCAATCTTGTCATTCTTCAGTCGAGTGACTTCTTGGTTGGCCACGTCAAGAGCAGCTTTCAGATTAGCGTTTTCTTCTTCAAGCTTGGCGACCGAAGCCAACTTCTCTTCAGCAAGCCTAGTCTTGTCCACGGCCATTTTTTGCGCCTCGGCAAGGTCAAGGTCCTTCTTCTTTAGAGCATTCTTCAGTTTTTCTGCGAGAATCACAATAAGGTCAGAATCGGAGGCAAATAAGAAGCAAGGACAGTCGTCAAGATTCTCATCGAACATACCTTTTGCTTCCTCCTTCACCTTCGTGAAGTTTTCTTGGACAAGCTTTTGGTCAAGTTCAAGCTGGATGAACTTGCTCTCCAATTCGGCGTAGCGAGAAACAAGGTCACAAGACTTCTGCGAAAGTTCAGTCGACAAAAACATCAACAGCAATTCACTCCCGAGTGACTAAGGAAAAATCATAGCGTTTCTAAGACTGCGGCCGAATACAAACATTCGACCGTAGTCTCGGGGACTACACCCAGTGGGTGCACTCAGCGTGCCCCCACTAGTTTCATCAAGAGTCGACCAGTCGACCAACAAAAGAAAGGGAAATGTTCTTCAGACTATAGTCGACTGCCAGCAGTCGACCACAGTCTCGGGGACTACACCCAGTGGGTGCACTCAGCGTGCCCCCACCGGTCTATGAATATATTCGACCTTGTCGAGTAAAGAAAAACTCAAGGCATAAAGACTATGGTCGACTGCCAGCAGTCCACCATAGCCTTGGGGACTACACCCAGTGGGTGCACTCAGCGTGCCCCCACTAACCCGGAATTTCAATCGACACACACCCAGTGGGTGTAGGACCACCGGTCTATGAATCTATTCGACCTTGTCGAGTAAAGAAAAACTCAAGGCATAAAGACTATGGTCGACTGCCAGCAGACCACCATAGCCTTGGGGACTACACCCAGTGGGTGCACTCAGCGTGCCCCCACTAACCTGGAATTTCAATCGACACACACCCAGTGGGTGTAGGACAGACTCTAGGAATTTCAGAAAGAAGAACAGGCAGTGACCGACTGACCTGAACATTACTCTGGAGAGCCGAACTGGCGTCATAGGCTGCCTGGCTGGCTTCTCGAATTGCCTTCACTTGCTCCATCATGACCCCCGCTTGGCGTATTGCTTCTTTGGTAGCACTGGCTTGGTCCACCGGGACGTGGTAGGTTTAGAAAAGCGAAGGTGGGGCAGCACTCGACGATGAAGGTCGAGCACTCGTCAACGGCACCGCGAAGGTTACGGTAGGTCGAGTGACATTACCTCCCTCCATGAGCAATGTCTCGGGTGTTGGCACGTCCTGAGTCGCCTCGCCAGCAGACGCATTCCTGTTCCTTCTCTGCCTCATTGGTTCCTCGTCGTCGTCGTCGGGAAGGTCGATAACGACGTTAGATGAAGCTGCAGAAAAAGAATTAAAACCAGGGACAAGAAACCAATCGACTGAAGACGAGACTGCAAGAGTCGTACCAGGCTTTGAAGTAACAGCATCCTCCATCTCCTGATCCTCAGCCCTGCCCGAGGTATCAGAAGTAGCAGCACTGCAGTTCCAGAAGATGGTTGGTCAGATCACGAGTCAACCAAGAATACATTCATAAGGAACAGACAAACTCAAACTTCGCCATTACCCTGAGATGGTGGGGATCACCATCTTCATCTTCGGCAAGACCTTTACCGGCTTCGGCGGCACCACTCGAGATTGCTTCGGAGCCTTCTTAGTCAGCGCCGGAGAAGTGGTTCGAGGGCGCTTGGACGACTGCACGACGACCGCAACCCCCTTACCGCGCTCAGCCGCGGGATCGTGGGCAAGCTTGGAGCGTCTTTCTGAGCGAGGAGGTGCAACTTCCTCCTCCTCCTCCTCTTCTTCCTCCTCACCGGAGTCATTACCCTCATCGTCATCATCAGCATCCGATTCCCACTCCTCCGGGCTTTCGCCCCCACTTCCTTCTTCCTCCTCAATCGGCGTCTGCGCTCCATTGGGCATCGATTACAACTCAGGGGTGGCCTGTCGGACAACCAAACAACAGAACAAAGGTCAATCGACCAATTCGCAGCAAAGCGGAATGGATAAAGCAAGATTGCAATTGGAGACGAGCGGTCATACCGTGTCTGGCGTATAAGTATGGTCGAGTGGTGGGATCCTCCTAGCTCCTTGAGGGTTGTCCTTATTCCCTGTGATTGCGGTCACCCACCGCCCCAGCGTGGCGTCGTCGACTACTTCTGGATGAACCGGAGTGGTGTCTTCGGTACCGCAGTATAGCCACATCGGGTGGCCTGGTACTAAAGCGGTTGGATGCGCCGTCTAAGGAAGACCTCTAGAAGGTCCATACCCGTCACTCCGTCCCGAACGAGTTGGACCACGCGCTCCATCAACATTTTCACCTGAGCTTTCTCTTCAGGAAGCACCTTCAGAGAGGAGGGTTTGTCCGCTCGGTCCATGGAGAACGGAGGGAGACCAGTCGACTGCCCCGGTGTCGACTGGTCTTGACAGTAGAACCAAGTCGACTGCCACCCTCTGACCGACTCAGGAAGGGTCATGGCCGGGAAAGTACTCTTATTCCTCATCTGAATCCCAAGGCCCCCACACATCTGAATAACCTTAGTCCTCTCATCACCTGGACTCGCCTTTTTCACCGTCTGTGAGCGACAGGTGAATATGTGCTTGAAGAGACCCCAGTGTGGTCGACAACCCAGGAAGTTCTCGCACATGGCCACGAAAGCAGCAAGATGGGCGATGGAATTGGGGGTGAAATGGTGGAGTTGCGCCCCAAAAAACTTCAGAAACCCTCGGAAGAAAACACTCGGCGGCAGAGAAAATCCATGATCTACATGAGTGGCTAGAAGAACGCACTCACCCTCTTGCGGCTGCGGTTGCCACTCGGTCCCCGGAAGCCTTGCCGACCCGTGGGGGATCAGACCCTCGTTGGCCAGGTCGTTGAGATCCTTCTCGGTGATAGTCGAGCGGATCCAATCCCCTTGGATCCAGCCCTTGGGCAGACGAGACCTTGACGAAGATCCGCCCCGACTGGGCGCTCACCCCTTCGCTTTCTCCGCCGCCATCGCCTTCTTCGCGTGCTCCAAGGCCGTCATCCTCTCCTTCACCATTGTCGCCGATGAAGCACGCGAGGAGGGGATAAGCGGAGGCGAGAATAGGAGCAGGCACAGCGGGCAGATGCAAAGAGGGCAGAGAAGGAAATGAGATGGCACTGTTCAAAAAACCCTCGCCCGGCGCTTTATATAAAGACACTTCCGAGTGGATGACAAGTGGGCCCGGGCGATCCTGTCACATCCCAAAACAGTCGCGCACGCTTGATACGTGGCGAAAAAGGCGGCGCAGAAATCGAGGCGCCCGCGCCTTATCCCATCCGAGTACCGCGGTCCACCCCGCTTCGCACGCTTCCCAAAATTCGGATCCCGCAAAATCCGCTAATGGCAGATCAATCTGTCAGGCTGAAGATTTCCTGCGATCCGTCGCTCGGAAGTTCACTAAGTTCGAAAGTTCACTCGACGGAAGAAAAGAATGGATCAAGGCGACTGAAAGAAAAGTTAATGCCGACGTCTAAAAAGAAAGATCGCTGATCCAAGATACATCATAGTCAGAGCGCGGGAACAGGTCGGAGAAAATTATCAACCCCTTCATCACTCGAACCTCGATCCATTCAGGGGCTAATGATGAAGTGATGTACCTAGGGTAGGGTCATGAACCCATCTAGGGTACCCTACCCAAGGACACCATCCTCAGAAGAAGCTACCTTCCAGTCGACCAAGAGAGACTTCACTCGACGAACTCAAGGGCACTCGACGATGAAGGTAGCCACTCGACCATGAAGCTAGTCACTCAACGAGAAGGAGACCTAAAGTCACTCAGTCCGCAACGGTCTGTCATTAGGTAGCTTTTAATAGTCTTCATGACACTTTATGAGGGTGTTACCAGTAACCCCCTGTCTTAACGTACTTTAAACCCCGCATAACTGAGGGCCGGAGGGGTCTGGCAAACTCTATATAAGCCACCCCCCTCCTCAGTGTAAAGGGTTCGCAGCCCTGTAACTCTTATACACAGAAACCAGTCGACCGCCTCCGGGCTCCGAGACGTAGGGCTATTACTTCCTCCGAGAAGGGCCTGAACTCGTTAAACACTCGTGTGTACAACTACTCCATAGCTAGGATCTTGCCTCTCCATACCTACCCCCCATTCTACTGTCAGGCTTAGAACCACGACACACTCGACTCCTGAACATAGCTTAGTTAAATTTCTCATAACAATATACTAAGAAAACCATACTCGGCCAGGGCTGGATAAAGAAGGCGGAGAGAATTAGGTGTTCGGCCCCTCTACCTGAAGACTCGGCTGATCCGGTGTTAACAAGGATGCTGGTTCCGGCACCATATCAAGTGCCGGCGAAGGAAGACAAGGAGGAGAGCAAGAAAGCACAGGGTGGCCCCCATTCTAAAGGTACGCCAAGCACCTCGTCCGGGGAGATTGGAACTGCCTCTTTCGAAGATTAAAGGGAAGGAGAAACTTACAACCCTTCTCCGCATGAGAAGAAGAGGACCGCCTCCGAAGACTTGAAGATAAAGGCTTCTAAGCGGGGGAAGATATCCCCGTCAGGGGGTTCTGGTTCGGGAGGCGACGTTGTCACACAGCTCCTCCGTAAGGACAAGCCCTTAGTTGAATCGTAAGTGAACAAGGTTGTCTTAAACATATCCCATTATTTCCTGGTTGCAAGGGTAATATTTAAAATATATGTTTGCAGTCCGCATGCAGCCTTCCTCAATAGTCCTCCTCCTCGGGGGATCTTCTTCCGGAGATGAAGGAGAGCGAGACACCTCCACAGATCTCCCCGCCCAATAGGGCAGACGACCCCGAGGTGTCGTCCCAGAGAATCTCTCCTGATCAACAAGTGGTGAGAGGGATAATGAAGACTAGTTCGGAAGGTGACACTTCGGCCGTCCAGGGTCCGGGCTGTGCGGCCCCTACGGGGACCAACAATAAAGGCCCCGGACTATCTGATTTACAGCTAGAGACGACTCTAAGGTCGAGTAAACATATTCCTTTGAAGGGAGTCCGTACCCCAACAACTGCGTGCAGGGATACGAAGGCGCCGGATACATTGATGGACATATTGCAACACGCGCCCGTCTCAGAGGAACATCGCACCTTGATGGGTACGGTGGTTGAGAGTGTTCTGTCGGCGGAAAGCGGATTGAATGAAGCCTTTACGGGCCTGCTAAGAGGCTTTGAGGTACGTAATGTAATATTTTCAATTGTGCTATAAACGCAAAATGCGCCTGTGTATAGATAGTAGCCCCTGAGACTCTTGTTGGTGTCCAAAGGGAGGAGATCAGAGGATCAAGAAAGATATGCCCAGGAAATAATCTGACTAATTGGAACACAAGCTGTTACATCCCTGGCGACTGCCCAAGCTACAGAGGTTGCAGATCTGAAGCAGAAACTTGATGTGGTAGATGATGACATCACACTTATTAACAGGCAGCTCGACGAGGCACAAGGTATGTCTTTGGGGCAGTCAGTATATGCAAGTACTATAATATGAGCATGACGCTGAGAATTGTATACTGAGATATGCATAACTGCAGATGATGCCGCCGGAGTTGAGACCCTTCGGGCTGAGCTTGCCCGGGCCAAGGAGCAAGCCAGGATGAGTAATGTGGCTGCCGAAAAGGCAGCTGCTAAATTAAAGGCCGAACAGGCTGCTCGGCGCCAGTGCGAGGAGAGAATATCTACTATGGCGCTTGAGCTAGAGGATGCCACTAGCCGATGCAAATTTCTCGAGAAAGATAATAAAACTAGAGCGGCTGATCTTGACAAGACCTTACAAGAGGAGAGGGAAGCACGGTCCGAGTCTAGAGCGGCTCGGGAGGAGATTCGATAAGCTGGGGAGATCGCGGCTGGTAAGACCTTCTTATTAAAAACTAAATTCGGCGATCCGAAGTATGCCCTTCTTAATCAAATGTGGAGTTCTCCAGATGCATTTTTGGACTTGCCGAAGAGTGTCTCTGATGGCGCGCAGTTTTTCCAAGCGCAAGAAGGACATGCAAGGGAAAAGATTTTCCGGTCGCAATTCAGCATGCCAAAGTGTCCGCTGTTGCTGAACGAAAAGGTGGCCCAGTGGGCCGAGTTCCACAAGATATCCGGATCTGCCATGAAGGACGTCGTGGTCCGGCTGCAGCCGACTAAGCCAATTTTGAATAGTTATTTTGGTTTGGTGCAGCGACTTGTTGATGCGGCACCGCGTATCGACGCCGTTAAGCGGTCAACGTGCATAGAAGGTGCACGGATGGCCTTTGCCCGCGTCAAGACGTACTGGGAATATGAAGGCCACCGATATTGTAGCGAAAAGTCCACCCAAGGGCAAGGACGATCATATGTCGGAGCATTATTTTGAGGATGTCCTAGAGGGTGCCCGCTTGATAGAGGGTCAGTGCTCGAAAGATATTATGTTCGAGTGAAATGTATCGAAATTGTAAAAACAATGATCAAGTGCTTTTCCGAACACCCCCGCGTTATATGCGAGGGGGCCGAAGCCGACGACTGGTAAACTTTTAGATTATACAAAAAACGGCTGCACAGGAGGCACCAAAAAATTTTTAGGCAAAAGTATAAAAAACATAGCCCTAATATCACGAAGATTCCGGTGAGTCATCGAGTGGTTGACCATCTCTCGCCACATCATGACAGTCAGGTTTTGGCTTTCTCTACTGAGGTGCTCATCCGGACAAACCAGGACACAATCGCAGTAGTTCTCCCTTTATTACCCTAGCCGATTGAGCGGACCATAAGGTAGTAAGCACAGGAGCTGGGCAACCCAACTATTAACCAAAGACATGATTCGGAGCTGATGCATATAAGGCCAAACTCATGACGCCCAAGTGTGCTATAAAGCTGTTCGGACTTGTCGGCAACTCATATGTTGCCATATCGAGCCCCTGGCAATATATGCCGAGGTGCGTGCATGAAATAACCACAAAAGCAAAATTTAGTTCTTTGAGAATAGCGAATACTGAATACAGGTTATATTGACTAGCATCTGAATGATACATCAAGCGTGATATTTATAGATTATAACGTTACTACCAAGGCTATTTGACATGCCGGGGGTCCAAAGCTGAGAAAAAGGGCACTTTACAGGTTTGACATAAAGAGCACGGTCTACAAAAAACATTTAGACCTCCTGTCGCACGTCTGCACTGCCTTGCCTTGGTTAAAGGACTTCTCAGCAAATATAGTCACCTATGGTAAAAGATAAAAATGGTTAGAAAAAGAAAAAGACTATGTGAGTGAGGATAGTGTTATAGGTTTGTCCACATTGTGCCTCCGCCGGTGACCAGGGTATTTTAAGTGTATTATTATGTGCGCGGGATAGACTTCGCAGCTATATGGGGCGGACAGCGGAGGCCGAACTGCAAATCCAGCTCTGAGATTTATTAGTCATGTTTAATGGAGACCGGCGGCTTGATGGCCGATGAAATGTCCAGCTTGATAAGGCCACTTTGTACTTTGGCCGCATTAGCGGTAGTATGCTCCTCTGTATGGAGGGAGCATTCCGTATTTCCGTTTATCATGATGGTGCCGTGTGTACCGGGCATCTTAAGTTGGAGATAGGTGTAATGTCAGACCGCATTAGAGCGAGCAAAGGCGGTATGCCCGAGTAGTGCATGGCAGCCACTACGGAGCGGGACAATATCGAAGGTCAAGCTTTTGCGTCGAAAATTGTTCGGTGAGCCGAAAATGACTTCCAATGTAATCGAGCCCGTGTAGTGAGCTTGTACGCCGGATATTGTTCCCTTGAAGGTAATTGTGATGGGCCTGATTCTTGAACGATCGATGACCATTTTGCGGACAGTGTCTTGGTAGAGTAGATTGAGCCTAGTGCCGCTGTCCATAAGGACTTTCGTGAGATGGAACCCATTGATAATTGGATCGGGGATGAGAGCTGCCAGACCTTCGTGAAGGATACTGGCTGTTTGGTCCTTGCGATCGAAAGTGATCGGGCGGGCCGCCCATTGGCTTAATTTTGGGGCGGCTGGCTCTGTGAGGCCGGCATCCCATAGCGCACGCTTGCAGTCCGCTGTAGGGATGTGCGTCACGCATACCATGTTCACTGTCTTTACTTTGAGGGGGGGGGGTTGCTTCTAACCCCGGTGTTCGGTTGGCGAGTCTCTTCGTCATCGTTGTCACTGGGCGGCCCCTTCACCTTGTGTTCGGCATTAAGCTTGCTGACTTGTTTAAAAACCCAACAACTCCTATTTGTATGACTTGTTGGTTTAATAGGGGTGCCATGAATTTGGCAGTGCTGATACAGTATCTTGTCTAAATTGGATGGTCCGTCTCTGTTTGCCTTGAATGCCTTTTTCCATTGAGCAGGTTTGGAACCACTGAATCTGGCATTGGCCGACGTGTCTTGCGTTCCTTCATTGTTATTGTGATGCTTGTGTTTATTGTGTCGTGGCTTGCCATTGCCATCTCGAACTTCAGAAGTACCCGGATCATCGGTGATGTTGCTTCTAAGAGCGAGCCAACTATCTTCTCCCGCGCAAAAACGGGTCATCATAGTGGTAAGGGCAGCCATGGATCTTGGTTTTTCTTGGCCGAGGTGGCGGGCGAGCCACTCATCTCGGACGCTATGTTTAAAGCCTGCGAGGGCTTCAGCATTCGGACAATCGACAATTTGGTTCTTTTTGATTAAGAACCTAGTCCAGAGCTTCCTGGCAGACTCCCCGGGCTGCTGGATGATGTGACTTAGGTCATCGGCGTCCGAAGGCCGAACATATGTACCTTGGAAGTTATCGCGGAAGGCGTCTTCCAAGTCTTCCCAGCTGCCGATGGAGTTCTCAGGGAGGTTGTTCAGCCAGTGTCGTGCTGGCTCCTTTAGTTTTAGTGGGAGGTATTTGATGGCGTGGAGGTCATCACCGCGGGCCATGTGGATATGGAGGAGGAAATCTTCAACCCGTACCGCAGGGTCTGTTGTTCTATCGTATGATTCGATATTCATGGGTTTAAACCCTTCCGGGAATTCGTGTTCCATTACTTCATCAGTGAAGCAAAGGGGGTGTGTGGCGCCTCTATGTCGGGCCACATCGCGTCGTAGTTCAGATGGAGTTCATCTGCGGTGCTCGGCCCGGGCATGGTTGTGTTTGTCACATACAGCTTGATGGTCGTCGTTGCGCGTCTGGCCACGTCCCTGTGATCTATAGATCGATCTGGTCTGACCTGCTCTATTGTCTAGGTCCTGCTGCACGTCATATGTATGACGCCGAGCTGTTATGTATCTGCCCTTACCGCGAGGTGGTACGGGCTGGTGTTCGTCTTGAGTTGCTGCTTTGTCCTGACCATGTGGTGGTCGGTCAGCCGCATTATGCGCTGGTAGGATAGGCTCCGGCGTCTCATCATCGAATTGGGGTAACAATTTGTGCTTCGGGTAACTTTTGGTTGGGCGCTCGACGCCGTATTCTTCGACTGCTAGGACATTAGTCCATCTATCGTTGAGCAGATCTTGATCAACTTTAAGCTGCTACTACTTCTTTTTCAGGCTCTTTACAGTGGCTATTAGCTGGTGCTTAGAGCGCTCTTGCTTGAGAGGTTCTTCAGGCACGATAAAATCCTCGTTGCTGAGGCTCACCTCGTCCTCGAAGAGCGGAAGGTAGTTACTGTCCTCCGAGTCTTTGTTCATGGCATGTTCATCAGGGCTAACTCGCCCATCCTCCCGTTCATCCTGTTCGGAAGTTGTCTCAACAGGGTCTTCGTTGTCTTCGGCATCGTCCGGCGTATTATTTTCTCCTATCCTGGTATTGCTGTTTTTTCCACGGCGTGGTTTAGAGCGGCGCCACTGACGTCGGTGCTTTGGTTGTATCTCAGGAGGCTTATCCTCGACTGGATCCTTTTCATTGTCGCCATTGTTCTCTTTGGGTGTATCCATCATGTATACATCATACGAGGAGGTGCTTGTCCAGCACCCTATAAGCGGTGGTTTTTGTGCCTACTCCTCTCCGGCATCGTCGTCCATACCGTCGATGTCCTCGGAGCCGCAATCGAGCATGTTGGTTAAGTCTTCGACAGTGGCTATGAAGTGGGTGGTGGGTGGGAAGCGGAATTCTCCGTGATCAGCTTCCAATCCAAACCGGATATAGTTCGGCTGAGAGTCCCCTGATAAGGAGAGGGCTTTTAATGAGTTTAGCACATCGCCTAAAGGTGAGTGCCGGGAGATGTCCGCGGAGCTGAATTCAACGATCGGTGCCTGATCAGGTTCGATGGGCGTGGATGCACACAGTTCAAAACCTATGGCCGGAGACGAATCCGAGGTTCCGATGACACAGGCCTCGCTCGAGGTTGGATTTGTGTGCGGCTCTAATGCTGCTGAGTCTGTGGCTTCCGCGGAGGGGTTGAGCTTCCCGTCCTCGAACGGCGCAGTCTGCTCCGGATCCAGGGCCAGAGCAGTTACAAGCGCTATCTCCTGGGCACGGTCCGATGACAGATTTAGGTCACGTTCATCATGGTGGCAGGGAGCGGCTGCCATGGGCTCGAATCCATCAAAGATCAAGTCTCTGCAGATATCGGCAATGTAATTCAAGCTTCCAAACTTGACCTGATGGCCAGGGGCGTAGCTGTCGATCTGCTCTAGATGGCCAAGTGAGTTGGCCCGCAGTGCGAAGCCGCCGAATACGAAGATATGTCTGGGGAGGAAAACCTCCCCCTAGACTGCATTGTTGTAGATGATTGACAGACCCATCAAACCTTTTGGTGATGACGCAGCAGAACTCTCAATGAAAGCACCAATGTCGGTGTCAAAACCGGCGTATCTCGGGTAGGGGGTCCCGAACTGTGCATCTAAGGTTGATGGTAACACGAGGAAGGGGACACGATGTTTACCCAGGTTTGGGCCTTCTATATGGAGGTAATACCCTACTTCCTGCTTGATTGATCTTGATGAATATGGGTATAACAAGAGATGATCTACCACAAGATCGTGATGGCTAAAACCCTAGAAGTCTAGCCTTTATGATTATGATTGCCTCTACGGACTAAGCCTTCCGGTTTATATAGACACCGGAGGGGACTAGGGTTGTACAAAGTCGGTTACAGAGAAAGGAATCTTCATTTCCGGGCGCCAAGCTTGCCTTCCATGCCAAGGAGAGTCCCATCCGGACATGAGAGAGAGTCTTCTGTCTTGTATCTTCACGGCACAACAGTCCGGCCCATACTACATAGTCCGGTCGTCCGAGGATGCCTTAATCCAGGACTCCCTCAACTTGGAAGCAACATTAGGCGAAGTGCAAGAATTGGAGACAGGTTAATATATATCCTTTCTCCATAATGGAGAGTTAGGGCCTATCTTGTTTTATGTTATTTTACCTAAGAGAAGGTAATAGGTTCTAGCTAATACTCATGATCTTGTGTGATCATGTGCTAAGAACAACTAAGTAGGATTGGTTAGATGACTATAATGATGATGTGGTATTGAGTAGAAGTTGGATGATCGATGATGATGAGTAGGACTTGTTATAATGATACCAATGATGAGTTATTTATTATCATGATCGATGATGCATGATGATAAGTTGTTATATGAGCATGATGAGTTTATATATATATATATATATATATATATATATATATATATATATATATATATCAGTAGGTGAAATGAACATGGAATAGATTCAAGTGGAGGCAGCATGTGGTGTACATCGAATGTACTACTAATCCAAACTAGATCAAGTTTGGATTAGTAGTACTCTCGACATGCACCACATGTTGCCTCCACTTGAATCTACTCCATGTTCATTTCACCCACTGTTATATATAATAACTATTCATGGTCATATAATCATACGATGAAAGTACTATATATAAATCCACAACGAAAATAAGCTGCAACTTAAATAATACAGGAAACGGTAGCATCAGCGCTTTTCTATAGAAACACTACTACTACTTACAACAATCAGCAGCACTTTTCCAGCATGAGCGCTACTGCGAACTAGCTATAGCAGTAGCACTGGCATTCCAGCGCTACTGCTAAGAGTTAGCTGTAGAGCCTTAGTACTAGCGTTGGCTCAACCGCTACTAGTAACTCTAAAACCAGCGCTGCAACTAGGGTTTTCCCAAGTACTGCGTGTTGGGCCTCCAAGCGCAGAGTTTTGTTGGACAGTAGCAATTTTCCCTCAAGTGGATGACCTAAGGTTTATCAATCTGTGGGAGGCGTAGGATGAAGATAGTCTCTCTCAAGCAACCAATACAAGAAATCTCTTGTGTCCCAACACACCCAATACAATGGGAAATTGTATAGGTGCACTAGTTCAGCAAAGAGATGGTGATAAAAGTGTAGTATGGATAGTAGATATGAGTTTTTGTAATGCGAACAATAAAAAACAGCATGGCAGTAAACAGTAAACGGAGCACAAACGGTAGTGCAATGATGGAAAATGAGGCCTAGGGTGCATACTTTCACTAGTGCAATCTCTCAACAATGCTAGCATAGTTGGATCATATGATTATCCCTCAAAGTGCAATAAAGAATCACTCCCGAGTTCCTATTAGCGAAGAACAAAAGATAGAAATTGTTCGTAGGATATGAAACCACCTCAAAGCTATTCTTTCCGATCAATCTACCCTAGAGTTCGTACTAAAATAACAACAAGCTATTCTTTCTGATCGATCTAATCATGAGTTCGTGCTAAAATAACACCATATGATGCATATCAACCAACTCTAATGTCACCTAGATACCCCAATGTCACCGCGAGTACCCATGAGTTAATTATTTGATATGTATCAAACAATTTCAGATTCGTAATACTCAATCCACACAAAGAACTACAAGGAGACCCCAAAGTTTCTATCGGAGAAAAGATAATAAAAATGTGCATCAACCCCTATGCATAGATTACCCCAAAGTCACCGCGGGAATCCACAAATTGAGTGCCATAACATATATCAAGTGAATCAAAATAATACCCCATTGTCACCACGGGTATTCATATGCAAGACATATATCATGTGTTCTCAGATCTGAACATTCAATCTGACAAGACAAGACTTCCAAGGGTAAAGACTCAATTCATCACAACAAGAGTAGAGAGGGGAGAAACATCATATGATCCATCTATTTTAACAAAGCCCATGATACATCAAGATTGTGACATCTCAAGATGACGCGAGAGAGAGATTAAACACATAGCTACTAGTACAAACCCTCAGCCCCTATGGTGGACTACTACCTCTTCATCATGGTGGCCGCTGGGGTGATGAAGATGGCCACCGGAGATGATTCCCCCCCCCCCCCGGAAGGGTGCCGGAATGGAGTCTAGATTGGTTTTCGGTGGCTACAGAGGCCTGCGACGGTGGAACTTCTGATCTAGGGTTATTTCTGATGGTTTCTCTATTTATAGGAATTTTTGGCGTCGGTCTCACGTCCAGATGGGCCTCGAGGTGAGCACGATACACCGGGCGCCCCTGGGGGCCCAGGTGCGCCCTAGTGGGTTGTGCCCTCCTCGTGGCTCTTCTGGCCCACCCATGAAGCTTCGGGGGTCTCTTTTGTTCCAAAAAAATCATCAAAAATTTCAGCTCATTTGGAGAACTTTCATTTCTGCACACAAAAAAACAACACCACGGTAGTTCTGCTGAAAACAGCGTCAGTCCGGGTTAGTTACATGCAAATCATACCGAAACCATATCAATTTTTGTAAACATGGCATGAATACTTCATAAAGTATAGATACCTTGGAGATGTATCATCTTCCCTCTAGGATTAGAGGTGCAGAGGATACATGCATGCCCTAATGACTGCATCCTCTACCGCGGTGAGTAAGAGGATTTGAATGCATGTCTGGTATGCGGTGCATCGCGCTATAATATCAGTCGCTATGACCCTGATGATGTCGAGGGCGAGTGCCCCAGGAAGAAGATTCCTGCCAAGGTGATGTGGTATGCTCCTATAATACACGATTGAAACGTTTGTTCCAAAACAAAGAGCATGTCAAGTTGATGCGATGGCACAGAGAAGACCATAAGAAATATGAGAAGTTGAGAGTACCCGCTGACGGGTCATAGTGGACAAAAATCGAGAGAAAGTATAGGGAGGACTTTGCAGTTTTGCGTCCTAGTTCACCTATGCAAAGAGATTGCCGTTCTGGGTCCTGTATTTCTACACAATATGTTCCCCTTTGAGAGGTTCATGGGAGTCTTAAATACATATGTTCATAACTGTGCTAGGACAGAAGGAAGCATCTCCAAGGTCCATGAAAATGAGGAGGTCATTGAGTTTTGTGTTGACTTTATTCTTGGCCATGAAAATAATATGTATGGATGGGCATTCTCTCACTGAAACACTCTACATAGTTCTACAAAATTCCGCCTTGGTGGCTCTATATATGGAGGAACACAAGAATATTCTAAGCTCCAAATACCCGAAGCAGTCTGAAGATTGGATTACACGTGAACAAACGAGGACTTTCGCCAGTTGGTTGTAGACACGCGCCATGCATGACGCCGCTATTGAAGATGACATGTACTAGATGTTCCAGTTACCATCTTCTAATATAATAACTTTCAAAGGGTACGAGATAAATGGGAATACATTTTACATGATCACCCAAGATAAAAAGAGCACCAACCAAAACAGTGGTGTTCGCTTTGATGCAGCAACCAGTAGGGGAAAGGACACATATTATGGTTACATAGAGGAGATATGAGAACTTGACTATGGAAGTGGTTTGAAGGTCCCTTTCTTTCGGTGCAAATGGGTCAATATGACAAGAGGCGGCATAAAAGAAGACTCATAGTACGGAATGACAACAATGGATCTCAACAATCTTGCGTACGCAGACGAACCATTCGTCCTAGCCAATGATGTGGTGCAGGTTTTCTATGTGAAGGACATGTCTACCAAGCCGAGAAAAAGAAAAGATAAGGAAGCGAATACATCATACGATGAGCCAAAGCGCTACATAGTTCTTTCAGGGAAAGAAATATCGTGGGAGTGGATGGCAAGACAGACATGTCAGAAGATTATGAAAAATTCATTAAATTACTCCCTTGACAGTGAATGTTGACCCGAGCATCCAGTTAAATGATGAAGATTGTCCATGGTTACGGTGCAAAGGGACACGGGCGAAGAAAAAGTTTCACACCCAAAGATTCCACTCTGGGATGTGACCGGCTTTACTGTCATAACTTTCTTCTCTAGTGAGTTTCTGGACTTATATATCTTGAAACTCCAACTTTCAACAAACCGTAGGGAATCTTTGTCATAGTTAGGGTGCTTATGTGTTTTGGCATTTGAAACGTGTACTTGTGTTCCATTCGAAGCCACGTCATCAATTTTCAACCCTTCCTGACTTCATTTGCTATTTTTCTTGCATTTACTGATTTTTTTTGAGCTAAATGACCATGGAATTGAAAAGCACTACAAATGAACTCTAAAAAGGTTGAAAGTTGGAATGGTATCATCATTTCACCCACATAGCATGTGGTAAAAAGTTGAGAGGGTTACGGCAAAAACTGACTGCACTTCTTGTACAAAATGGACAATCTCTTTCGAAGTATCAGGGTTTCAGACGAAAACTCATCTGTTAGAAAGGCATTTATTTTTTTCAATAACCTAAGTATTATAACAAAACACACTAGTATTAAACATAAGGAGAAAGAATGACTGAAAATCTATTTTTAATGTAAAGTTATTCACAAACTAGTGATTCACACAAATTTCAAATTTAAACTATTCAAATTTGAAAACTACTGGCACTAACAGAAAGTTTTTAATTTTTTGTACCTAAAAAAAATATTCACAAAGAAACTCTAAATACAGCAAAAAACAACATAGAAATAAATAAAAGAAAATAAATAAAGCAGAAAAGGAAAAAAAAGAAGAAAAACTAAATAAAAAAGCCCACTGTAGCGACCAGACCTCAGACAGTCTGATCTCTGTGCATCAGTGTCATCCCTGGATCAGTAATGCTGACACGCACAGTACTTGAAGGATTTATAACAGAGTAGCAATCACACACTTATTACATTGAATGTCTCCAAAGAGAGCTTATTACAATAGATATGGCTTAAGGCCATCTAATAACGATAACAGCGGAAGGCTTGGAAGATAAGCGAGTCCATCAACTCCAATGGCATCACTGAGTATAGGACCATGACCTAAAGGCACCTTACTCGTCGTCTGAAAAGTCTGCAACTTGAAACATTGCAGCCCGAAATGGGTCAGCACATGGAATATGCTAGCAATGTAACACATAGAGAGTAATGAAAGAGTAAGCTATACTACATGCATATTTGGCTGGTGGAAAACTCTATGGTTACAGTTTTGCGTAAAGCCAAGTTTTCCCTACTGCAAAGGAATAAATTTTATTTAACTATCATGGTGGTTGTTAAACATTGAGAATGGTTGACAGCATCCTCAATCCCAATTAAAGTAATCATCATTAAAAACCCAACAACATTAATTTAGAGTAACATGATGAGATTCACATGATATCCAAGTACTAGATACTCAAAATGTCCATAACCTAGGACACGGCTAATCATGATTAGTTTATACACTCTGCAGAGGTTTGCGCACTTTTCCCCACAAGACTCGATCGCCTCCGTTGGATTTCTCGCACTACATGGTGTTTGAGAAACGGATGACCGAGACATAGTCTTTCAGAAGCACTAGCACCTTACGATGGATAGACCGGTACACCTACTTTCCCCTACATCTGCTAGTCTACCCTGTAAGAGTTCGCATGACTTAATCAACTACGCGAGAGCCCATAATGGCTTGTGGCTGCACACGTAAGTTTCTAGTATGAATAATCTCATGATCCCTTTGAGCCTGGGTGGCGGTCCAAAAAGAAACAGGCAAGTCCTGGAAACCCAGGTGCCTCAATCCACCCAGATGTGTATTTAAGTTGTCACCTTAGATAAACCATTAAATTAACAAAACTCACATTTGTCATGGATATCACTCACCCAATCCACGTCTACTAGCATAGCATGGCATAATAAGTAAACGTAGAAGTAACTCCCAAGGTTTGATAATAAAATAGGTAATAGGTACTACCTCAACTACTTCCCATCCCACAGTTTAATTAGATCCTAATCATGCAATGTTTGAGGATTGATCTAATGCAATAAAACTGGGCAGTAAAGAGGTATGATCAAAGTGTTACTTGCCTTGCTGATGATCCACGAAACCTAGAGATTCGAAGTAACAGGCGGCGCACACCAGGTATTCTATCGCAGCCAAACAAACAAGCATACAATAAGTACAAATCTAATTCATAGGTAAAACTCAAATAAGAGATCTAACCAGAAAGTCCAACTTAAGAACTCCGGTTTGCAAAAAGAATCAAATTGAACGAAGATACGAAAGTCAAACGGCGAAGAAAAACAACTTCGTTCTACTAATCTGGATCTAAGTCAATTTTTATAGTAGCAAAAACATGTTCAAGTTGATTAAACGGATAGAGAGTTTCAAGACGAAACTCCAGGCGCTTGAATCGCCTGATTCCGATAAAGGAGCGAGAAGTTATACTAAAACTAAAATCGGATCAGAAATCACGATCAAAAAATAACCGCGGAAAATCCGAGAAAAAGAAAAACGATGAACGGGGTAACGAACGAACGTTCGTTTTCCAGATCTAAAGGATGAACACGTTCCTTAAAACGAACGAACGAGCGAACGCTCGCTAATTAAACTAAACCGAATAAAACCGATCTAAATAACAAAACCGAAACTAAAAAAACGAAAAATAAACCGACGGAAAACCGATCGGTTTTCTAAAAAAAACTGCACGGAAAACGAGGCGGCGGCGAACCTCGGGCGGCGGGTCGCGGCGGCGGTGGCGGCGGCGGCGGCGGCGGCGGCGGCTGGCGGCGGCGGCGGGCTAGGGTTAGGGTTAGGCGCGGGTGGGCTGGCGGTGGGGCTGTTGAGCTGGGGCGGCTCGGGGCGTGGCTATTTAAAGGCTGCCCCCGGGGCGGTGTCCCGCTCGGGTACGGCCCGAAGTCGGTTTGTTTTTTTAAAAAAAATTACGCTCAGAAAAGAAATAAAAAGAAATACTAAAAAGACTCCAAAAATCCCGAAATAAATTTTCCCGGACTTCTAAAATCAAGCCCGACAGGGTGAACATTTATTTGGGGCCTAAATGCAATTTTGGAAAATGCATATTTTTCCTAAATTCAAATAAAATAGTGAAAAACTCCGAAATAAAATCTTATTTGATTTTATTATTAAATTCTCAATATTTCATTATTTTGACACTACTAGGGAAAAGGCTAGCAGCAGCGCGGGTTTTAGATGTATCAGTAGCACGGGTATAGGCGCTACTAATAAGGCGCTACAGCTATTGCTTAGCAGCAGCGCGTGCCAGCCCGCGCTACTGCTAGGACAAATAGCTGCAGCGTTTGTTTGCTACCACGCTGTTGCTAAGGTAACTACTTGCAGCGTGTTTTCTGTCCATCGCTACTAGTACTTTTTTTAGTGTATTTATGCGCCGTCATACAAATATTGGTACAATACTAGTTATGAGGTTTACATCATTATGTCCATAACAGTGTGTCAAATGAAGGTGGATTAGGTTCAAGTGGAGGCAATATGTGGTGCATGTCAAAAGTATACTACTAATCCAAACTTGATCTAGTTTGGACTAGTAGTACTTCCGATGTGCACCACATGTTGCCTCCACTTGAATCTAATCCGCCAGCACAAGCTATTTAATCATCCTCATAGCCATTACCACCAACAGTATTTATTTAATCACCACTAACACTAGCTAATAATAATCATCATAGTCATTGCCACCAACGGTAGCTATTTTATCATCATAGTAATATAGTGTAGCACATCATCATCCTCAAACTCATTTCTAGCTAGCTAATCACTCCTGCTGCTCTCTCTTAGGTAAAATAACATAAAACATGTATAGCTCTCCTCCTTGATCAAGCTGGAGCATGCAGATGAACCTGTCTCCTAATCGTGGGTAGCACATTTGTTTGCTGCCCCCTAGTACATCTCTGCGCTTCCCCATCACATATTTGGTCCAGTCTTGCACTATTAAGCATCCGTCGCTAATCTTGAATGCACTAAAGTAATCTATAGGATATCTTGGCCGTAAGCTGATAATACTCATGGTACCTTTAGTCTCGATCCCATAAGGCACAACATTCATCGGGAGTCCCTGTTGAAGAACATCGTATGTTAACATACTTAGCAATGAAGTTTAGTTTCAAAAATAATGTATGGAAAAGATGCACTGATGTCAAATAGTAAAAATCTTACAATCCTTCCTGAATAGATGTGACCGTAGTTCATTACGAACACTATTGGTCGCACATTTTTAGTACTAACATTTCTAAATGCAGGAAGAAAATTTGTCTTGACAGTATCAAGATCCTCAAGCCATAAAACATACTGACTGAGCTCCTCGCAGTTGAATTCAGCCCCAGGACGGTATACGGTCCTGTCTACCAAGCGCTGGACATGTTTGCTTGCACCGAAATAAGCTGACAATAAAAATTAGTTGTCAACTATTTTTGAATAAACAATATCAAAGACATAAATATGGTTGACAAACTTACATAATGGTATAACTGGAGGCGTCTGCACATCGACCCAGATGTCGGTATTACCTTCAATATCATCTTCCGGACGAATATCAAAGGTGATAACCATATCAGGCTCAAATGCATAAGTCTTGCATAGTGCTTGCCATGTTTTGCATCCATAATAGGTGTAGTCGTCTGAATTGTATAATTTTGCATGGAAAATATAACCATGCTCGGTCTTCAAGTAAACTTTCTTTACCTCCATAGTACGACTGCAACCTATCTTATCCAATACAAAAACTCTTGCATGGCAGGGGATACACTAGTAGAATAGTAAAAAAAAATAAGTTGAAGCAAATGAAGCAGATGTCATGCTTAATTACGAAAAAAGACTTGTCATTCTGACTTACTGTATCCACTTCGAAGTTCTCGTCCAGCTTGATGCTGAAGCGCCTATCATCATCTAGGAAGATTCCGTCGCACAGGCCGCGCTCGTCTTCACAGTCTTTGCAAAAACTGAAATCCTTTTCGTCGTCAGACATTTCCTATGTTCATAGTTGAAACATTAATTGAAAATCGATCGAAGACAACTACCACGATACTCAACACATAAATCCGGGGCACTCGATATTTCCTACATATTCTGGCACAAGTCATGCCAAAATTCACGGAAAAATCCGGCATGACCTTTGCTAAAATAGGACATATCGAGCGCCTAAAATTTGCCGGAACGGAAATTAATCAACACTCCGGCAAAACATAGGCCACTCGGAGGTGTAACCTGCAAACATGACGGGCCACTTGGATATTGAGCAATACAAGATATACATTTCAAAATATCTTATAGGACTCAAATTAGCATGCATTCAATAAGCAAAAGTAAATCATCTCATACGTCCGTACATCGTCGAATATTATCACTAATACATCACGAATAGTGTCATACATATAACGTCACTAATAGAACTAAAACCCTAGCACACGACGGGTATCGGCGCGGGCGGTGGACACCCACAGAGAAGGAACCATCACGGGATCATAGCTCCAGTGAGATCCCCGGAGAACCTGCCAGGTATTGGAGAACGGCCTGTGCTCCAACGCAAACAAGTAGCGACGGACGTGCGCGTCCTCCTCACTGACACGGTGACGCACCACCTCCGCGGAGTCCTCGAGCCTCTCGATCGTCACTGGCCCACGCGACAGCCACCAAAGAAGGTTCGGGTCAATGACAGGCTGGCTCCTCACCAACCTGCGACCCCCGGTAGGTAGCGCCTCCCAGTACCACCCCGGCGGAGCCCAGTCCCGGACATGGCCGATCTGGTCAAGCAGGTGTCGTCCTCCGCCGACTCAACGACGAGGATACGGGATAGGCATCGTCCACGCCGAGGCGGGAAAAATGCTTTAACTAAAAAATAGAAACAAGTTCTTACTAACTAGTTCTATTAATTCAACTAGTTCTTACTAAAAAAACTTACTATAAATAAAAATATTCTAGTACCTAATTAGTACCTAGTTCTTAATATGCAACTAAAATAAACTTACTATAAATAAAAATAAACTTAATATGCAACTAAAATATAAAGAAACCCTAGGCAGAGGTAGGGGAGAGGGAGGAGCGGGCGTGCTTACCTCGGGTGCCTGCGACGAGGGAGGGGCAGGGCGGCGTCGAGGTCGGGTTCGGGGCTCGGGCGCGTGGTGGATGGTGGCCGGCGTCGAGGTCGGGGTCGGGGCAGCGTTGAGGTCGGGGGCGGGGGCAGCGTTGAATCTGGGGTCGGGGCGGCGTCCGGGGCGGCGTTGAGGTCGGCGGCGGGGGCGGCGTTGAGGTCGGGGGTCGGGGCGGCATAGAGCGTGCGGAGAGCGCGCGGCGGCCGACGGGCGAAGGCGGCGGCGAGAGTGCAGAGTTGGATTTGGGGGAAAGTGGCGTGGGGAAGGACGAACCCGGCCCGTGGTTAAGTCAGAAGTAGCAGTAGCGCGTTCCGAGAAATCGCTGCTGCTACCTTAGCTACAGCGCGTTCTCTGATACACGCTACTGCTACTCCTTTCTCTTTTTTCCCTTTTTCATTTAGTTTTCTTCACATTTTATTTGCTTCCTTTCACCTTTTTCTATTTCCTTCATTTTCAATTACCTTTTCATTTTCTTTCCATTTAATTTTATAACCTTTAGCAGCAACGAGTTTATATTAAAACGCGCTGCTACAAACAGCGTAGCGGTAGCGCGGTTCGTCATAGATCGCTACTACTATGTGTAGCTTATCAGCTAAGCCGCAGGAATTTTAGTAGTAACGTGTGTAAAGCAAGATGCGCTACTGCTAGATCTTTATCTGCAGCGCGGTTACCTCAGGCGCGCTACTGCTACTTAGCACCAGCGTTCTTTTTTGACCCACGCTACTGCTAAAGTTCTGTGTATAGGGTTTTCCCTAGTAGTGTGGGAAAGTCATTTTATTCCCTCTCTCATATTTTTGTAATAGAAATAATTGATGATAAAATAAATAAAATCAAATGATCCTAGTCCCAAAATTTGAGTAACTCAAATATAAAAATAACGAAATCCCCAACTCTCTCCGTGGGTCCTTGAGTTGCGTAGAATTTCTAGGATCAAAACCAAAAACAAATAAAATATGATATGCATTGATGATCTAATGTATAACATTCCAAATTGAAAATTTGGGATGTTACACCCACCTACTGGGCCATAGCGGCCTGCATACAACCAGAAACCCAACCTGTAGTTGGGTCAGGATGGAGGCCTGCAAGGCCCAGTGGGCTCACAAGGCATCACACAGATTTAGGCCCAAGAAGCCTTCTTTGGAGAGGAGCTCGAAGGAGCAGCCGCGACTGGGTTTATAAACCAGTGCGACTGCCCTTCGACTAGCGAGGTGGGACTAAACTTCTACGCGCCCGACGCCGTGCCAAGACAGGCCTTTAGTCCCGGTTGGTGGCTCCAACCGCGACTAAAGGGGGGCCTTTAGTCCCGGTTGGAGCCACCAACCGGGACTAAAGGGGTGAGCTTCCCGCCGCTTAGCCTGGCCAAAACAGGCCTTTAGTCCCGGTTGGTGGCTCCAACCGGGACTAAAGGTCCCAACTATATAACAAAACACTTCAAAAATTTCATCTCCCTCTTCTTCATTCGTCCTTTGCTTCGATCGACATCGTCGCCGCTCCTGTCGCCGCCCCCGTCATGCACCCCCGTCGACGTCCCCGTCGCCATCCCCGTCGCCGCCCCGCTCTGTCACCGCGTCGCCGCCCCCGTCACGTCGTCCCCGCGTCGCCACCTCCCATCACTACTAGGGAAAATCCTAGTAGTAGCGCGGGTTTAAAGCCCACTAGTAGCGCGTGCTGCCGCGCTACTAATAAGGCGCTACAGCTATCACTTAGCAGTAGCGCGTGTGACACGCGCTACTGCTAAGACACATAGCGGCAGCGCTTCTTCTCCCCCGCGTTGTTAATCTATCTAGTTGCAGCGTGTTTACTATCCATCGCTACTAATATTCTTTTTATTTATTTTTTATGTTTTGTGTATTTATCCGCCATTATACAAATTTTGGTACAATACCAATTATGAGGTTTATATCATTATGTCCATAACAGTGTGTCAAATGAAGGTGGGTTAGGTTCAAGTGGAGGCAATATGTGGTGCATGTCAAAAGTATACTACTAATCCAAACTTGATCTAGTTTGGACTAGTAGTACTTTCGATGTGCACCACATGTTGCCTACACTTGAATCTTATCCGCCAGCACAAGCTATTTAATCATCATCATAGTCATTAGCACCAACACTATCTAATAATAATCATCATAGTCATTACCACCAACGCTAGCTATTTAATCATCATAGTCATAATGTAGCACATCATCATCTTCAAACTCATTTCTAGCTAGCTAATCACTCTTTCTGCTCTCTCTCTCTCTCTCTCTCAGGTAAAATAACATAAAACATGTGTAGCTCTTCTCCTTAATCAAGTTGGATCATGAAGATGAACATGTCTCCTAATCGTGGGCTGCGCTTCTGATTGCCGCCCCCTAGTACTTGTCTGCGCTCCTCCATCAAAGGTTTGGTCCGGTCTTTCACTATTAAGAATCCATCGCTAATCCTGAATGCACTAAATTGATTTGTAGGATATCTTGGCCGTAAGCTAACAATACTCATGTTACCTTTAGTCTCGATCCCATGAGGCACAACATTCATCGAGAGTCCCTGTTGAAGAACATTGTATGGTAACATACTTAGCAATGAAGTTTAGCTTAAAAAATAATGTATGGAAAAGATGCACTGAGGATAAATAGTAAAAATCTTACCATCTTTCCTAAATAGATGTGACCGTTGTTCATTACGAACACTATTGATCGCACATTTTCAGTACTAACATTTCTAAGTGCAGGAAGAAAATTTGTCTTGACAGTATCAAGATCCGCAAGCCATTAAACATAATGACTTAGCTCCTCGCAGTTTAGTTCAGCCCCGGGGCAATAGTAGGTCCTGTCTACCAAGCGCTGGACATGTTTGCTTGAACGGAAATAAGCTGACAATAGAAATTAGTTGTCAACTATTTTGAATAAACAATATCAAAGACATAAATATGGTTGAGAAACTCACATAATGGTATAACTGGACGCGTCTGCACATCGACCCTGATGTCGGTATTACCTTCAATATCATATTTCGGACGAATATCGAAGGTGATAACCATATCAGGCTCAAATGCATAAGTCTTGCATAGTGTTCGCCATGTTTTGCATCCAAAATAGGTGTAGTCATCTCTGTTGTAAAATTTTGCGTGAAAAATATAACCATGCTCGGTCTTCAAGTAAACTTTCTTTACGTCCGTAGTATGACTGAAACCTATCTTATCCAATACAAAAACTCTTGCATGGCAGGGAATACGCTAGTAGAATAGTAAAAAAATAAATTATAAGTTGAAGCAAATGAAGAAGATGTCATGCTTAATTACGAAAAAAGACTTGTCGTTGTGACTTACTATATCCACTTTGAAGTTCCCGTCCAGCTTGATGCTGAAGCGCCTATCATCATCTAGGAAGATTCCGTCACACAGGCCGCGCTCATCTTCGCAGTATTTGCAAATACCAAAATCCTTTTCATCGTCAAACATTTCCTATGTTCATAGTTGAAACATTAATTGAAAATCGATCGAAGACAACTACCAGGATACTCAACACACAAATCTGGGGCACTCGATATTTCCTACATATTCTGGCACAAGTCATGCCAAAATTCATGGAAAATCTGGCATGACCTTTGCTAAAATAGGACATATCGAGCGCCTAAAATTTGCCGGAACAGAAATGAATCAACACTCCGGCAAAACATAGGCCACTCGGAGGTGTAACCTACAAACATGACCGGCCACTTGGGCAAGCACATATCCTATTTGAGCAACACAAGATATACATTTCAAAATATCATATAGGACTCAAATTAGCATGCATTCAATAAGCAAAAGTAAATAATCTCATGCGTCTGTACATCATCAAATATTATCACTAATACATCCTGAATAGTATCATACATATAACATCACTAATACAACTAAAACCCTAGCACACGACGGGTATCGGCGCGGGCGGTGGACACCCACAGAGAAGGAACCATCACAGGATCATAGCTCCAGTGAGATCCCTGGAGAACCTGCCAGGTATTGGAGAATCTGTGCTCCAACGCAAACAAGTAGCGACGGATGTGCGCGTCCTCTGCATTGACACGATGACGCACCACCTCTGCGTGGTCCTCGAGCCTCTGGACTGTCACTGGCCCACGCGACCGCCACCAAAGAAGGTTCGGGTCAACGACAGGCTGGCTCCTCACCAACCTGCGCCCCTCGATAGGTAGCGCCTCCTAGTACCACCCCGGCGGAGCCCAGTCCCGGACATGGCCCATCTGGTGATGCAGGTGTCCTCCGCCGACTCGACGACGAGGATGCGGGATAGGTATCGTCCACGTCGATGCGGGAAAAAATGCTTTAACTAAAAAAATAACAATAATATCTTACTAACTAGTTCTATTAATTCAACTAGTTCTTACTAAAAATGAACTTACTATAAATAAAAATAAACTAGTACCTAATTAGTACCTAGTTCTTACTAACTAGTACCTAAATTAGTACCTAGGAACTATAAATAATTTTTTTACTCGTTTTATGATTCATCTTAGAAATTTGATTCGTTTCCACCCTTACATGAACCCTAACTAATTTGAGACGCATCCGCATCCGAGTCGTTTCCATCGTTACGTGAACCCTAACTAATTTGATGCAACTAAAATATGAAGAAACCCTAGACATAGGTAGGGGAGAGGCAGGAGCAGGCGTGCTCACCTCGGGTGCCTGCGACAAGGGAGGGGCAGGCAGCGTCGAGGTCGGGCTCGGGGCTCGGGCGCGCGGCGGAGGGTGGTGTCGAGGTCGGGGTTGGGGCTCGGGCGCGAGGCGGAGGACGGTGTCGAGGTCGGGGTCGGAGGCGGCGTCCGGGGCGGTGTTGAGGTCGGGGACGGGGGCGGCGTTGAATCCGGGGTCGGGGCGGCGTAGAGGGCGTGCGCAGAGCGCACGGCAGGCGACGGGCGGCGGCGGTGGCGAGAGCGGAGGAGTTGGATTTGGGGGAAGTGGTCGTGGGGAAGGACGAACCCCGTGGTTAAGTCAGAAGTAGCAGTAGCGAGTTCCAGAAAGCGCGCTACTGCTACGTTAGCTACAGCGCGTTCTGGGATACACGCTACTGCTACTCCTTTCTCTTTTTTTCCCTTTTTCATTTGTTTTTCTTCACATTTTATTTTTCTCCTTTCACCTTATTCTATTTCTTTCATTTTCAGTTACCTTTCTATTTGCTTTCCATTTAATTTTATATCCTTTAGCAGCAGCGAGTTTAGAAGAAAACGCGCTGCTACAAAGAAAGTAGCGGTAGCGCGGTTCGATATAGATCGCTACTACTATGTGTAGCCTATAGGCTAAGCTGTGGGAATTTTAGTAGTAATGTGTTTAGAATAAGGCGCGCTACTGCTAGGACTTTATCTGTAGCGCGGTTTGCGCAGGAGCGCTACTGCTACTTAGCATCAGCGTGCTTTTTTGACCCACGCTACTGCTAAAGTTCTGTTTATAAGGTTTTCCCTAGTAGTGCATCGGCGCCCCCGTCGCCTCGCCTCGGAGTCGTCGCCGCCCGCTGTGAGCTCTCCCCGCTCTCCCTCGCCCCCGGTCGCCATGGCCGCCCCTCCCCGAGCCCGGCCACACACACACACACACACACACACACACTATGCAGGATCGATGAACACACACACACACACACAGACACACACACACACACACATTTTCACTAGTATATATGTTTAGATATTAATTTACATGTTTTGGATTATTATTTTACTTTTAATTAATTTAGATTAGATGTCTAGCCATAGCTTTAATTAGTTTACATATTTTAGCTTTAAATATTTTAGATTATTATTTTAATTTCAATTAGTTTAGATTAGATGTCTAGCCATAGTGTTAATTAGTTTTTAGTTTTAGATGCTTAATTAGTGTTTATTTTTCAGTTTTTTAATTTTATATAATGTTATATATCATAGTATAGAAAAAAATTGCATATAAAAAAGTTGCATAGGAAAAAGTTGCTCAAAATTATATTTGTTAGACGAAGGACTAGGAAAAGTTGCATAGGAAAAGTTGCTCAAAATTCCCTAATAAAATGACATTGCATATATAGGAAGTTTATTTCATAAGAATTTGTTACCGACGTCAATGATGCCCGGCCCGCATCCTCGCCGTCGACCCGTTTGCGGCGACGTCCTGCTACAGAGGCGCCATGTCCGGGACTGGGCTCCGCCGGGCTGGCAATGGGAGGTGCTACCTTCAGGGGCACGCATCTGGTGAGGAACCAGGGTCCCGTCGTCGACCCGGAGTTTCTTTGGTGGCGGGCGCGTGGGCCACATTCGGTGCGGAGACTGGCGTCCCCCGAGGAGATGGTATGTCACCTTGTCAGGGAGGAGGACGAGCACGTCCGTCGCTACATGGTTGTGTTGGACGTCAGGTTCTCCAATACCTGGCAGGTTTTTCAGGGATCTCACTGGAGCTATGATCCTGTGGTGGTTCCTTCTCTTTGGATATCCACCGCGACTCAACTAGATTATTCGATAACACCTCTACGCTTGTCCGGCACTGCAAGGAATTCACATTTAAAGAATTTGCAGCACTGTGGCATGGTTCAACTTCACGATCAATCAAAGCAGGCTCGCAATTGGTGGGGACACAGCCATTTCCATTTTGAATGAGACGATCCTCGAAAGCCAAACCATCCCTTGAGACCGCCAGAGGTGCTCCACTCTGTAGAAGAGACTCGACGCCAGCATGCATGTGGTCATAGCAGGTAGCACTTGCGTCCCCCATTCTCACCAACTCCATGGCTTTAAAGTATAGTGTCGCCTGCCTGCATGTGGAAGACAAATTTTGTGACTTGTCTTTCTGGTACCGAACCAGGTGATCTGGGAATCCCTCGTGTCTCTTGTCCACTGTTTTACGATATGGTGCTTAGGGATCTTATCCAGATGTAGAATCCCCATGACCTACATGATCACGGACAAAATGTTACCGACGGATGTTTTTCCCCACCAATTCAATAATTTTGTACATCACAAACGTTGACCTAGCTCACCCTCAATGCATGGCTGCAAAGCATCCCTGTGTGTTCAAACTGACCACACTCACACGATAATATTGATTTGTCTTCGTTAATGGTCACCTCGTATTCTACCCTTCTCCACTTCTCCCTCTTCGCTGCATTATTGTGAGTTGTGATGTACTTCTTCATTCTCTCCACTTCAGTGACATTGTATGTTGTTCCTTCCAACAGCAAGCTGCCAAATTCCTCAAACATATTCCTGGTATATATTTTGCTGGCATGCCGCTCTATCGCAAGGTTAGTCCGCCGCACGGCGCCGCCCTGGCACGAAGGAAATTTTTTCATAAGGATCAGTCAGTTCACGAGTACAAATTATGAAAGCAACATCCAAAAAACATGTCATAAATGGCAGCTAGGTATTTACAATCATGGTCCTTTTTTCCTCGTAGGTCTCATCGCGTTCCCGGTCAAATTGTAGTCTCATATATTGGCGGACGAAAACATGCATTGGGCTTGCAGGGGGCATGTAAGATTTCAGCATGTGGTTTGCACTCTCACTTCGCTGGGAACTTGTCATCTTCGCACAGAACACACCCTTGAAATATGGTTTTGCCCATTTTCCCCTGGTCTCGTATATTTGGGTCATATAGGCATGCCCTCTCAAGTTGTATTTATCCAGGAGTGCCTCCCAAGCTGATTCAAATTCCTCCTCAGTTAACATATGGTTAACAACTTTGTGAAACTCAGCCTAGAAATCACTTTTTTTGTGTAAAGTGGCCCTAGGGTTTCCTTTGCTCTCTTAAGAACATGCCACTTGCACCAACAGTGCACAATGTCTAGATAGATTTTCTTGATTGCAACCTCCATGGCCCTACATTGGTCTGCAGATAGAAAACCCGATTATCATAAAGCAGCACAAGTGAAGACTTCCTTCTATTTTTTATCATTTTTTATTATAGTGATCTACAGGAAGGCAACAAAGTTAATAAACAATCCAGGATGCACAATCTTCCTTTTTGAAAAATTCTACCTCTAAGTATTGTTTTCGTAGGAGGCCCACCCATCATCCGAACGAATTCTGAGAACACCCATTCGAAGGTCTCTTCCTGCTCGTCACGCATCAGCACGCCTGTCAGGATGATACTCTGGTAGTGATTGTTAACTCCAACAAATAAACCAAACGGCATGTCGTACAAGTTTGTCTTGTATGTGGTGTCGAATGTGACCACATCGACAAAGAACCTGTACTGCATCCAACTGCTTCCATTAGCCCAAATTAGATTCTTCACCTTGCTATCTTTTTCGGCGAGCACTACAAACGAGAAACCAGGGTCGCTTGATCGGATGTCCGCAAGCACCTGCAGTGTCTTCCGCACATCGTCCTCAGCTTGTTCAAGACTAATCTTCCCACATATGTTCCTTAGTGGCCTTTTCGTGAACGGCACCTTTTCAACTGAACCAAAAAAAACTTCCAATTATGCTGTATACCTTGCTGAGGTTCATCTTGTTCTCCCTTAGCTGTCTTATCAAATCTTCGGTGTACACATCTATGTGTTTATGAGACGGCCAGTGCACTTTCTCACCCATAGTTAGCGACATGGAATGGTTGTGGCTCGTACGGTGTTCTGTGATGTACCAACTGTTGTCTGATGCACGTAGTAGCCTGATCAGAGCTGGGCACTCACACCTGCAAGACCTACTGTTTACGGCATCTGGTTTCCCCTGCAAAAAACACATCAAACCGATTTAGAAAATAGCCCTCCAATTTGAACTGCACAACCAATCAGTTTATATGTGCTTTCCAATTCATATGCAAGCAAACGGCCACTCACCAAGCAAACCGCATACTATCTCGTGCATGCCTTTTGTCCTCTCGGTGTTCAGCCTGCTTTTCCCATATCGTATCCCAAAGCCGATTTCCCATGAATATAAGTTGTAGAAATCATTCGCCTCTCCTAGCGAATCAAAACTAAGACCTAGCTCAGGTCGCACCACACTTTTGTCAGGCTGCTCGGCATATTTCCTCATCGAAAGCTCAAGAGTGCTCATCCTTGACGGACATGGCACACGGTCCAATGGCGCACTTCCAAGACGGAGCCTGTGAGATTTCAAATGCGCCCGGTTCGTTAGTTTACAGACCAAAAAAGGTACGTCCCAACCCACGCAAACAGGATCTGTTTCTCCTAACTTTTTCAGTGGCTAGGATTCTTGCAACAACTTCTTTTCCTAAGCGAACATGTTTTATCTATCAAATTGGAAAACATAAAATAAGCATCTCTCAGGAGCAACACGTAATGCACTGGGTAGCTGTTAGTTCAGAACAACCATATGCAAGCTGACACTCGTGCAACAATTCTTTTCTTTCAGATTTTTTCATTTTCTCTGTTAGACTTGTATATCAGATTATAATTTCCTAATATCAAAAAATCAAACAGGATCAAGCTAAAATATCAACCAGGTCTCTAACAGCTGATATTCTAACAGCGCAAATACCACAATGCACTGATTGAACTAGCTTGAGCCAAACCTTTTAGTCCAGCCTGGGGCTTCTGGATTAACCCTCCCAGTTGATTGAGCAGACCTCGTCGGAGATTCATCACGCCGACGCTGGGAACCTCCTTCAGCGTCATTAAGCACACCTGCGCACACCGTATCAGCCATTCTAGAATGGTCTTCTTCCCAACTTAACCCCGGATTTGCACCCCCCGCCCCCCTTCTCCCGAAGGTAGGCGGGTGGGACTGGACCCGGGTTTTCAAGACTGTCAGCAAACTCCTCCCGCACGGGAACCTGAGTACACAACGGCGAACGGCCGGTATAAAATTAGTTATGTACCAGCGAGAAGTTTCAACCAGATCTGCAAAAGACACGAACCTGTCGACCGCGTCCAGTAGGAACTCCATTGCCTCAGCGTCCATCCTTCGCTATGTCCATGCTCCCGCCGCCACATGTTACAGCGCGCCCCGGCGAACTCTATCCCCTTTTGGGTTTCGACAGCGGCGACAGGTCACTAGAAGGGACCAGGGTAAGGGAAGGGGATTTTTTTTCGGTCTCTTCCATCCTTTTGACGATACGTGTGCGCCCTGCCTGCCGAAAAGCGGCTCAGACAACGAACCTCGTCTTGGACCCCTTATCGGATCCAGGCCCAGCTAAGAAAAACTAACGTCCTCGTCCACGGCCTACTAAGGGACCATCGTTCCTGTTCCACGCCCCAGACCGTTCACCCGCGCGGGCTGTCCGCACGAGACGGGCCGGACCCACTCCCGGCCTACTGTTCCCTACCGCATTCGGTGGTTTTCCCCATTTATCCACGACCGCACAGGACACGCCAGCTGTAAACGTTCACATCCCAAGACAGGAACGGACGATCTAGATTATGGGAGCAGCTGAGCCCGAGCTCCAAATCAACGTGCTCTATTTTTGGTGACTTCTTATATTTTATTAGAGGTTGTTACATTGTACCATATGCGTATCGAAAAGTGCAACAGTGGGAAAAGCAAAAATAAACTAAGATATGCATTATTGGCTAGTCTTGTTTCAGATATATGGTCAGCGGCCAAAAGGTATTATGTGCGACTTCATTATTAGCATATAGTGGGAACCGTTAGGGATCAGACTATTGATCGTAGCTTCCTATCAGACCAGTAGCAACCCGTTGGATGTAAGTGTGTATAGTCGGTAGATGAGCAGGCCCCTGCGCACGCGCAGTTTCTAAAATTAAAACCTGCCCGAGCTGATTACGTCGGATTTGCTAATAATTACTTCCGTTATTTAGGAAATTAAATCAATGTTCTCCATATAATTTGCGGCCTTACAAAAAATTTTATTCAGTTTTGCTTCCGAAGGAACTGCTTCCATGTGGATTTCTTTTCCATCTTAGACGCAGTAATTTATGTTTCCATCAATTGGTGAACACAACAAGATTTGTGTCTAATTATATATTGTTTCGAAAGCATCACGATACTGCTTCCACGAAAAACAAAAAATATTCTTGCTTCCATTGTTGGAAGCATTTTTCTTTACTAATGGAAGCACCGTTTTTAGGAAACAATCCCTGATAATTGCTTGCAATAATCTCGTCTATTCTTACTATTAGCGCTGCGTGTAATTAGGGGGCATGCAGTTTGCTTCCATACGAGAAAAAATGTTTCCAACTGTGGTGAATCCAATCCAATTTTAATTAGCTTCCTACCTAGAATATTTTTTCCTTTGTCCAACGAGATTGCTTCCAAGATATGAATAAAAATTGTTTACAACGTAGAAAAGAAATGTATTTGCTTCCATCAACGGCGCTTCCAAAGAAAATAGTGTTTCCTTCCCAAGTTACAAATATTTCCTCAGATCCACAAAATTGCATCCGAAAAGAGAAAGAAAATATGACATCGTTGAATTTTTTTTGAACGAAAAAATACTTCCAACAAAAAGAGTATTTTCTTCTTGTGATGTCCAAATTTGTTTCTGTATACAAGAATGGTCACAGAGCTAGCTTTATCTCGGCACAATGTCACCATGGTCCACCTTGATGGAGATTGTACATGCGCAAGGGACACACCAGCCGGACCATGGAAGCAGCTAGATTTACGGGAGCAATTAACAAAAAACAATCAATTAAGAAGGAAACTAATCAGACAGTCATGATGATTCTAATCCTATGGCTTCATCCCCATTATAAATGGGGATGAAGGGAACCCATCTTGAACCCATCTTGAATACTAAACTCCCCATGTTAGCTATCAGCCGGAACAGTCCACCGAGTCCGCCCTCGGTGCCCCCATATGGAGAGACCTACTTCCACCGCCCCACAGGCCGTGCCTCCGATGGGCGTCTCATCATCGACTTCTACGGTGAGTATACGTACATGCATGCATGTGTGTTCGAACAGTTCGAATTTCGTGTGCTTGCTAAATTTGGTGCCTGATGTTGTGTCAGCGCAAGTGTTGGGTCTGCCGCTGCTGCCGCCAAGCATTCCCCAGGAGAAGACGGGGAAGTTCCGGACCGGTGCCAACTTTGCCGTGTTTGGCTCTATTGCGCTCAACCCCAAGTACTTCATGTCAAGGTATAACTTCAGTCTGCAGCGCGGGTGCCTCGACGAGCAGCTGGCTTCTTTCAAGAGAGTGCTCGCACGGATTGCTCCGGGAGATGGTACGTAACGCATGCAAAAACATACGTTACAGTCAGCTTATCATATTCTAATTAGGCCACATGTCTGCATGCAAATTGTGTTCTTGGTCAACTTATTCTTTTTATTTTTTGTCTGTGATCAGCTGCCACCAAGAGGCTCCTGAGCGAATCCCTGGTTGTCTTTGGCGAAATCGGCGGCAACGACTACAACTTCTGGTTCTTCGATCGTAAGCGCAGCCGGTACACAGCCCAGGAGTACATACCGGACGTGGTTGCCCGCATAGGCGCCGGCGTCCAAGAGGTGATCAAGCTCGGTGCCAAGACTGTCCTTGTCCCAGGGAACTTCCCCATTGGGTGCGTGCCGGTTTACCTCAGAGATTACAAGAGCAACACGTCCGGGGACTATGACCAGTTTGGCTGCCTCAAGTGGTTCAACACATTCTCCCAGAAGCACAACCAGCTACTGAAACAAGAGATCAGCATGCTCAAGTCGCAGAACCCCGGCGTGAAGATCATCTACGGAGACTACTATGGCGCCTTCATGGAGTTTGTCAAGAATCCTCTCAGGAATGGCATTGACAAGCCTCTGGTGGCATGTTGTGGTGGCAATGGCCCCTATGGCACAGGCCATGAGTGCAACCAGAAGGCGAAGGTTTGCCGCAACCCATCTAGGTTCACCAACTGGGACCAAATCCACATGACGGAGAAGGCATACAATGTCATCGCTAATGGGGTGCTCAACGGCCCGTACGCCGACACCCCGTTGCTCCACACTTGCTAGGAGAATCCAGTCCCTTCATTTTCAGATTTGAATAATTATTACGCGGCTAATGAATACTCCATTTGTATCAAAAATATAAGACTATTTTTGGTGACTTCTTATATTTTATTAGAGGTTGTTACTTTGTACCATATGCGTATCGAAAAGTGCAACAGTGGGAAAAATAAAAATAAACTAAGACATGCATTATTCGCTAGTCTTGTTTTAGATATAATATGGTCAGCTGCCAAAAGGTATTATTTGCGACTTCATTATTAGCATATAGTGGGAACCGCTAGGGATCAGACTATTGATCGTAGCTTCCTATCAGACCTTTAGCAAGCCGTTGGATGGAAGTGTGTATAGCCGCTAGATGAGCTGGCCCCTGCACACACTTAGTTTCTAAAATTAAAACCTGCCGGAGCTGATTACGTAGGATTTGCTAATAATTACTTCCATTCTTTAGGTAACTAAATCAATGTTCTCCATATATTTAGGCAACAAATTTCGGATGGTAAGGAGAGTAATAACTGTAGAAAATAGGCATTGTACGCGATATAATTTGCGGCCTTACAAAAAATGTTGTTTCCAGTTTTATTCAGTTTTGCTTCCGCAGGAACTGCTTCCATGTAAAAAAAAAATTCATCTCACACGCAGTAATTTATGTTTCCATCAATTGGTGAACAATCAATAAGTCACGCACTTGGTTCCAAATCGAAGCAGTTTTCCTCTCCTCCTGGCGGCTGGAACCCTAGCCGCCGCCAGCGGAGGCCGATCTTCCAACGCCGTTCTCCGGCGGCTCCCCTCCGCCGGCGACCTCGGTCGTCGGTGGTGAGCGGGGGTCGCCGGATCCACGCGTGTGGATCGCTTTTACTCTCTCATAGTTTAAGTTTTTAGGTTGTTCATCGTCTTTGCAATGGAAGCACCATTTTTAGGAAACAATCTCTGATAATTGCTTCCTATAATCTCTTCTATTCTTAGTATTAGTGCTGCGTGTAATTAGGGGGCACGCAGTTTGCTTCCATACGAAAAAAAATGTTTCCAACTGTGGTGAATCCAATCCAGTTTGAGTTTGCTTCCTACCTAGAATATTTCTTTCCCTTGTCCAACGAGATTGCCTCCAAGATATGAATAAAAATTGTTTACAACGTAGAAAAGAAATATATTTGCTTTCATCAACAATGCTTCCAAAGAAAATAGTATTTGCTTCCCACGTTACAAATATTTCCTCAGATCTACAATATTGCATCCGAAAAGAGAGAAAAATATGACATTGTTGATTTTTTTTTCTATGAATGAAACAATGGTTCCAATAAAAAAAGTGTTTGCTTCTTGTGATATCCGAATTTGCTTCTGTTTACAAGAATGGTCACGAGGCTAGCTTTGTCTCGGCACAGTGTCACCATGGTCCACCTTGATGGAGATTGTACATGCGCGAGGGACACACCAGCCGGACCATGGAAGCACACACCAGCACGACCCATGATTAAAATAGGGGCCGTCATCGGCATGGGAACGGCAACGGCTAGGGCCGATCCATACATATTCGGGGCCCCTGGTGAAAGACGACAAAATGAGGCCTTTCTGGACAAATAAAAATTCAAAATATATTGTATTTTGAAAGAAATTCAGTACATAGCATATGATGGTTTTTGAACTAAAAACACATGCCACAAATTATTTATTTGTAATGGTGCAGAGAACTACATCATAATAGTATGGAAAAAATATAGTTCTACAAAAGATCGCTCTTCTAAGTACCACAAAGAGACCATCATCTCGCTCTTCTATGTATGAAAACCTTGTCAATGTCTCTAACAAACTCGAGAATCTCCATAGCACGCAATGGTCACTAGTAGAAAAGGGGGCAATGGTCCAGGCCGGATCAGTCCATTAGTCCCGGTTCAATCCAGAACCGGGACCAATGGGGGCATTGGACCCGGCTCGTGAGCCCCGGGGGCCGGCCGGGCCACGTGGGCCATTGGTCCCGGTTCGTCTGTACCTTTTGGTCCCGGTTGGTGGGACGAACCGGGACCAATGTGCCTTGGTCCTGGCCCACCACCATTGGTCCCGGTTGATGGCCTGAACCGGGACCAATGGCTTCCCTTTAGTCCCGGTTCAAGCCACGAACCGGGACCAATTAATTGCCTATATATACCCCTCGCCCGCGAGCAGAGCACTCTCACTGCTCTGTTTTTCAGGGCCGGCGAGGAGAGAGCTTTGTGGTGCTCTAGCTCACCTCTTATGCACACGAGGTGTTCGATGGAATGCCCGACCACACTACTTAAGCTTTCTCCTCTCCAAGCTCGACCTTCAAGCTCCATTTTCCTCAATATTTGTCTAGGTTTAGCTGTCCGTCACGTCCCGTCCCCGTCTTCACCGCCGTCGATCGCCCGCGCCGATCTCGTCGCCGGCACCACCGTGGTGAGCCTCTTGTTCTTATCTTCTTTCTGAAAGGAAAAAAAATTCTTACTTGTATGTTTATATAGATACTTGTATGTTTATATAGATACTTGTATAATTTTCTTACGTTTATTATTGCATCTTATATAGTGCGATGGTTTTGGTATCCGCCCCCGTCGGCCCTCGTCCTGTCTATGATTCGGATGTGGTATATATTATCTTTTCATAACTATTGGTTCATCTATTGTTTATGACAATTATGCCGACCAACGTGACATAGATTTTATTTATCTAGGAGGTTGTTGAACCGGAAATTCCAACCGACCCTATTGTCGAGAGGTTAAATTTAGTTGAAGAAGAAAACAATTTCTTGAAGGAAAAAATTAGAAAAATTGAGGAGGAGAAGATGATATTGGAGTTGCATGTTGCGGATGTCATCGATGATCACAAGATCAAGATGGATGCAATGCGCTTGAAGATTAGAAAGATTAGAAAATATGCCATTCATACCGAGGCTTGGTATCATTATGCCGTTGGATCAGTTGTTACATTGGTTGCGATTATGATCGCATTTGTTTTTGCATTGAAATGTTTTACATAGTTTCAATGTATGGTTTAACTAATTTAGATGCTCTGCAGAGCTTTATGTTGTTAGATGAGAACTATGTATGTACTTTGGTTTTAATGTGATGATGAACTTCTATTAATTTGGTCACTTAATTATCTATTCATGATGTTCTGTAATGATTTTTGACACACTTAATTATATATAATGCACGCAGATGAACCGACAATGGATGTACGGTTCAAGACACACCTCCGAGTACATTAAGGGCATGCATGAATTTCTCGAAGTGGCTGAGGCAAACAAGCAGAATGGTTTTATGTGTTGTCCATGCCCTATATGTGGGAATACGAAGTCTTACTCTGACCGGAAAATCCTTCACACCCACCTGCTTTACAAGGGTTTCATACCACACTATAATGTTTGGACAAGGCACGGAGAAATAGGGGTTATGATGGAAGACGACGAAGAAGAAAAGTACGATGACAACTATGTGCCCCCTGAATACGGTGATGCTACTGAAGATCAAGAGGAACCAGACGATGTGCACGATGATGCTGCAACAGGAGAAGCTGCTGAAGATCAAGAGGAACCAGACGATGTGCCCGATGATGATGATCTCCGACGGGTCATTGTCAATGCAAGGACGCAATGCGAAAGTCAAAAGGAGAAGCTGAAGTTCGATCGCATGTTAGAGGACCACAAAAAAAGGTTGTACCCCAATTGCAAAGATGGCAACACAAAGCTCGGTACCGTACTGTAATTGCTGCAGTGGAAGGCAGAGAATGCTATGCCTGACAAAGGATTTGAGAAGCTACTGAAAATATTGAAGAAGAAGCTTCCAAAGGATAACGAATTGCCCGACAATACATACGCAACAAAGAAGGTCGTATGCCCTCTAGGATTAGAGGTGCAGAAGATACATGCATTCCCTAATGACTGCATCCTCTACTGCGGTGCGTACAAGGATCTGAACGCATGCCCGGTATGCGGTGCATTACGGTATAAGATCAGACGAGATGACCCTGGTGATGTTGATGGCGAGCCCCCCAGGAAGAGGGTTCCTGCGAAGGTGATGTGGTATGCTCCTATAATACCACGGTTGAAACGTCTGTTCAGAAACGGAGAGCATTCCAAGTTGATGCGATGGCACAGCGAGGACCGTAAGAAAGAAGGGAAGTTGAGAGCACCCGCTGACGGGTCACAGTGGAGAAAAATCGAGAGAAAGTACTGGGATGAGTTTGCAAGTGACCCAAGGATTGTATGGTTTGCTTTAAGTGCGGATGGCATTAATCCTTTCGGGGAGCGGAGTAGCAATCACAGCACCTGGCCCGTGACTCTATGTATGTATAACCTTCCTCCTTGGATGTGCATGAAGCGGAAGTTCATTATGATGCCAGTTCTCATCCAAGGCCCTAAGCAACCCGGCAACGACATTGATGTGCACCTAAGGCCATTAGTTGAAGAACTTTTACAGCTGTGGAATGGAAACGGTGTACGTACGTGGGATGAGCACAAACAGGAGGAATTTCACCTAAAGGCGTTGTTGTTCGTGACCATCAACTATTGGCCTGCTCTCAGTAACCTTTCAGGACAGACAAACAAGGGATACCACGCATGCACGCACTATTTACTTGACACCGATAGTATATACCTGGGAAGCTGCAGGAAGAATGTGTACCTGGGCCATCGTCGATTTCTTCCGACCAACCATCAATGTCGAAAGAAAGGCAAGCATTTCAAAGGCGAGGCAGATCACCGGAGGAAGTCCGCCATGCGTACCGGTGATCACATACTTGCTATGGTCAATGATTTACACGTAATCTTTGCAAAGGGTCCCGGCGGACTAGCTGTTCCGAGTGACGCTGGGGGACACACACCCATGTGGAAGAAGAAATCTATATTTTGGGACCTACCCTACTGGAAAGACCTAGAGATCCGCTCTTCGATCGACGTGATGCACGTGACGAGGAACCTTTGCGTGAACCTGCTAGGCTTCTTGGGCGTGTATGGGAAGACAAAAGATATAGCTGAGGCACGGGAGGACCTGCAACGTTCGCACGAAAAAGACGGCATGCCTCCAAAGCAGTATGAAGGTCCTGCCAGCTATGCTCTTACCAAAGAAGAGAAGGAAATCTTCTTTGAATGCCTGCTTAGTATGAAGGTCCCGACTGGCTTCTCGTAGAATATAAAAGGAATAATAAATATGTAAAAAGTTTCAGAACCTAAAGTCTCATGACTGCCACGTGATTATGACGCAACTGCTTCCGGTTGCATTGAGGGGGCTTCTACCCGGAAACGTCCGATTAGCCATTGTGAAGCTATGTGCATTCCTCAATGCAATCTCTAAGAAGGTGATCGATCCAGAAATCATATCAAGGCTAAGGAGTGATGTGGTGCAATGTCTTGTCAGTTTCGAGCTGGTGTTCCCACCATCCTTCTTCAATATCATGACGCACGTCCTAGTTCATCTAGTTGACGAGATTGTCACTCTGGGCCCCGTATTTCTACACAATATGTACCCCTTTGAGAGGTTCATGGGAGTCCTAAAGAAATATGTCCGTAACCGCTCTAGGCTAGAAGGAAGCATCTCCATGGGCCATCAAACAGAGGATGTCAACGGGTTTTGTGTTGACTTCATTCCTGGCCTTAAGAAGATATGTCTCCCTCAATCGCGGTATGAGGGGAGACTGACTGGAAAAGGCACGCTTGGAAGGGACTCAATAATATGCAGGGACGGATATTCTTGGTCTCAAGCACGCTACACAGTTCTACAGAACTCTATCTTGGTGACCCCGTATGTCGATGAACACAAGAACAGTCTGCGCTCCAAACACCCGGAGTAGTGCGACGACTGGATTACATGTGAACACATCAGGACTTTTAGCAGTTGGTTGGAAGCACGTCTCAGAGGTGACAACAATGTTTGTGATGAGCTGTACTTGTTGTCCAGGGGACCATCTTCGACTATTACGATTTGGAAAGGATACGAGATAAATGGGAATACATTTTACACGATTGACCAAGATCAAAAGAGCACCAACCAAAACAGCGGTGTCCGCTTTGATGCAACAACCGAGAGGGGAAAGGACACATATTATGGTTACATAGTGGACATATGGGAACTTGACTACGGACATGATTTTAAGGTCCCTTTGTTTAAGTGCAAATGGGTCAATCTGTTAGGAGGCGGGGTACAGGTAGACCCACAGTACGGAATGACAACAGTGGATCTGAAAAATCTTGGGTACACTGACGAACCATTCGTCCTAGCCAATGATGTGGCACAGGTTATCTATGTGAAGGACATGTCTACCAGACCGAGAAAAAGAAAAGATAAGGAAGCGAATACATCATACGATGAGCCAAAGTGCCACATAGTTCTTTCAGGAAAAAGGGACATCGTGGGAGTGGAGGGCAGGACAGACATATCTGAAGATTATGAAAAGTTTCATGAAATTCCTCCCTTCAAAGTCAAGGCTGACCCAGCATCCTGATAAGCGATGAAGATTATCCATGGTTACGGCGCAATAAGCAAATGACACAAGCGAAGAAAAAGTGAAGACTTTCTCCCACAACTATTATGATGATACCATGCCAACTTTGTAACACACGAGTATGATACTATTGTCCGTTTTGTACATGCACATGCTATGTGGGTGAATTTATGATACCATGCCAACTTTCAGCTTTTTCATAGTTTATTTGAAATGCTTTAATGTCTTCTGGTTCGGCCCTCATAATAATTAAAAATAGCAACAATATGTATTTTATTGTAAGTAGAAACAAAACAAAAATAAAGCAAGAAAGAAAACAAAAAAAGTGTTTTCAAATTTGAAAACTAATGGCACTAATAGAAAGTTTATAATTTTTCTAAAACTAAAAGCAAAAAGAATTAAAAAATACAGCAAAAAACAAAAGAAAATAGATAATGCAGAAAATAAACAAAAAACAATTAAAAATAGCAACAATAAGTATTTTGTTGTAAGTACAAACAAAATCAAATAAATAAAGTAAGAAAGAAAACAAAAAAACAAAAAAGTGTTTTCAAATTTGAAAACTAATGACACTAAAAGAAAGTTTATAATTTTTCCAAAACTAAAAGCAAAAAGAATTAAAAATACAGAAAAAAACAAAAGAAAATAAATAATGCAGAAAACAAAACAAAAAAACAATTAAAAATAGCAACAATAAGTATTTTGTTGTAAGTATAAACAAAATAAAATAAATAAAGTAAGAAAGAAAACAAAAAAACAAAAAAGTGTTTTCAAATTTGAAAACTAATGGCACTAACAGAAAGTTTATAATTTTTCCAAAACTAAAAGCAAAAAGAATTAAAAAATAAAGCAAAAAACAAAAGAAAATAAATAATGCAGAAAACAAAACAAAAATTTTGGAAAATAATTAAAAATAGCAACAATAAGTATTTTGTTGTAAGTAGAAACAAAATAAAATAAATAAAGTAAGAAAGAAAACAAAAAAAATTTGCCTCCTACTGGGCCCCCACGGCCTGAATACGACTAGAAACCCTACCATGGGCCAGGATTCAGGCCCGCAGTAGGCCCAGCAGGCCCATCAGGCAAAGCAGTAGCAAATAGGCCCGCAAGCCTACGGTGGAGAGGAGCTCGAGAGGGGTGCGGCAGTGGGGCTTATAAACCACTGCGTGCCCCTCTCAAGTAGCAAGGTGGGACTAAACTTTGGCCCCGACGCTGGCAGCACAGGGTCCTTTGGTACCGGTTCGTGGCACCAACCGGTACCAATGCCCACCCTTTTAGTCCCGGTTGGTACCACCAACCGGGACCAAAGGGAGCATTAGTCCCGGTTGGAGTCACGAACCGGGACCAATGCCCTTGCTATATATACAACACTTAGGAAAATTTGACGAACACATCGCCAGTTGCCAACGACGCCGCCAGGCTGCCCAGATCGACGCCGTCCGCTGCCCCAACGCCGCCCGCCGCCCAGACGCCGTCCGCACGCCGACGCCCTCGCCGCCGCCGCCGTCGCCCTCGCCGGCCGCCCCTGTTGTGAGCCGCCGCCGTCGAGGCTCTGTCTTCAGTGCTTTTTTTTCATACATACATGTGTATTTTTTTGTTCATTGCATTTTTTTCATATATATAATTAATGTATATATGTATGTGGTAGCTATATGATGAATGGATGTGGCTATATGTATGTATGAATATAATGTTCATAGCATTTTTTGTTTATATATGTTTTTTCATATATGTATTAATTTTTATTTAGGTTGTTATTAGATATCGATTTTAGGTTAGTGCATTTTAATTAGGTTGGTGTAGAGGAAAAAGTAAAATAAGGAAAAGGAAGAAAAGAGGAAGAAGGAAGAAGGAAGAAGAAGAAGAAAAAGAATGAGAGGAAAAAGGAAAATAAGAAGAGGAAGAAAAGAGAAGAAGAGGAGAGAAAAAGAAGAGGAGAAATAAATAAGAAGAAGAAAAAAGAAGAAAAAGAAGAGGAGAAGAAGAAAAAATAGAAAAAAAATTCTATTTTTTCTTCTTGTCCTCTATTCCTTTCTTCTTCTTCTTCCTTCTCTTCCTTCTTCCTCTTTTCTTCCTTTTCCTTAATTATTTTCCTTCTTCTTCTCCTCTTTTTATCTCTTCTTCGTTTTCTTATGTTTTATCGGGTCTGTCACCGTCAGGCTGCTCGCCTTCGCCCTCGCCGCCCCCTCGAGATAACTTCGACATGAGGGGTGGTCGATATATATACCCCCTCTCGACCGTGATAACCTATACAACGGCAGCACCCCCTCGGCCCTCTCGTTCGACCAAAACTCTCGAGGCCACCCAAATTTACCAAGTTAAAAGAGCGTTGTCGTCGAGGCCACCCCAAACCCTTGAAGCGTTGTATCGAGGCAATCCCAAGCCCTAGAGAAGCAGCGTAGAGGACACTAACATGATTCCTTATTGTGATTAGCTAGCTAGTTCTACGTTTGCCACTAATATATATCCATCTGTACCATGTTTGAATAATAATTGACATGTTGTAAATATTTGCAGAAACTATGGAGCACTACCGAGACGAAGCAACAGAAGCGATGTTGGGGGAGATGATCGCAGAAGGAACTGATGTTGTTGCGTCATTTTTCATCGACGTCGTTGGTGAGGAAGGTCTGGGTGAAGAAGAGGGCTATGTTCATGATGGCTCCGGCCCATTACTGCCGGTACAAGAAGAGGGCTATGTTCATGATGGCTCCGGTGATGACCTAATGGAGGTACAAGAAGGAGACCGTGCTAACTGCTCCGGTGACCAAACGGAGTCCCGCCAGGTATATATATATTAGTTAAGCCCGTGCTGACTAGTTAATTGATGAATTCATTGTTTTGGTATATGTACACATATTAATTACTCTCGTCTTTCTTCCTTTTAATTTCTAGCCCTCCGGATTGAGCACAACTTCGGTAAGGAGACGAGGCCCGAAGAAAAAGTTGAGCTCGGATGAAAGGTTTGAGATCATAGAAATCGCGCCCGATGGCGAACCAATTGAACCCATCCGGACAAAGAACACATTTTTTGCTCAGTGCGGTGTTCTTGTTAGGGACAAGATCCCGATCAGCATCCAGCAATGGTATAAGCCTAAGGACGACCCTGAGGTGTCTTATGTCAATGATATGCAGAAATAAGATCTTTGGACTCAGCTAAAGGCAAATTTCACCCTACCGCCAGAGGAGGATCCGGAGAAGCCAGTTAAAGAGAAATTAATCAAGTCTTGTGCTCTTAAGAAGATGGCAACCCTATTCAGGAGGCGGATGAAAGAGTTGAACCATTTTGTTGAAAAAAAAGACACCAGAATTCATCGGCAAATATGAGAAGATCAAAGATCACTGGCCCGCATTTGTGGCCCACAAGACATCGGAAAAGAGTAAGAAGATGTCAGCGACGAACAAGCAAAATGCTGCAAAGAAGAAGCTTCACCATCGCACGGGGTCAGGTGGCTACCTCAAAGCCCGACCTAAGTGGTCCAAGGCTGAGAATGATCTGCTTGAAAAAGAGATCGAACCAGAGACAATGAGATGGCCAGACCGTTGCCGGACTTGGTTCTTCGGGGCTGGAGGAACCTTGGACCCTGTATCAGGAATGTGCCGTTGGATGGACGAGCAACTGGAAATACCAGTCAAGAACCTTCGACACTATATCAATGCAGCGCAGAAAGGGATGTTCGTACTAGACAGGGAGAAGGACGAGCTCACAATGGCCCTCGGGAATCCTGAGCACCCTGGACGGACACGAGGCACGCCAGGCTCCATTCCGTGGAAGGTTGGTTTTTCGGACGCAGGGGGTTACAAAACCCACGAGAGGAGGAAGAAACTGGAGCAGGGCCAACTGCAAGTGCTGCACGAAAGGGTAATGGGGCTAGAGGAACGAGAAGCAGCAGATTGCAGCAAACGACCTGCCGAAGCTTCCCCCGAAGCTACCCTGCCATCTCAGCGGAGAAGCAACGTGGCTTCCACTGAGTTGCTTCAGCCGGAGCATGTCTTGACGGCTCCTGCCAGCTATCCCGTGGATGCTATCACGGAGTCTCAACATTGCCACATTATGACGCGATGGATGAATTTGAAGGTCAAGGCGGCTGTTGGCTCTGTTTATCCTACTGGATCCGGAGCAACTTATCACTGCCGGTCGATTCCAGAAGGATATGCTAAGGTGATGGTGGATGAAATAACGGAGGGATTTAAGGACCTCCTGCTTGACCACCCTACCGGTGAAGGGGAGACTAGGCTGGGTTCTGCTCTGAAGACTCCATGCCTATGGCGGAACGAGCTCATCAACCTTCCGAACTGGACACCTCCGCCTCCTCCTCCTCCTTCGGCGAGTCAGGGCACTCCGCCTCCTCCACCGCCTCCTCCTCCGGCGAGTGACGATCAGGGCACGCGTGGCGGCACTCCGCCTCCTTCTCCGGCGCGTGGCGGCACTCCGCCTCCTTCTCCGCCTGCACCGGCGCGCCCGAGCAGCCAGCAGCCTCCTCCTTCTCCACCTCGCCAGCAAGGGCGGAAGAGACCCGCCGCCGTCCCGGCTGCTCCGACGCGTCGTACTCCTTCTCCTCAGCCTCGTAAGCAAGCACGAAAGAAGACAGACGCCGCAGCCGCTCCGTCTGCTTCGGCGTCTAGCAGCACAACCAGAGGCGGGAGGCAATACAGATACGGTCCACCTCTCAAGCCTCTAGAGAAGTTACCGTACGAGAGGTCCGAGGAGGAAAACGATACGATTGTGCGGACCGACGTGAAGGAGTTCTTCGAAGGGGTGAAAGCAAAGAGACATCCACCTCCGGAGGAGAAGGTAGATCCGATGAAAGCAAAGTGCACTATCGATGCCCTGAGGAAACCACCAAAGTCTCCGCCAAGAACCAACTATCAGCGCATTACTGAACAGACATATCTCGAAGCCCAGCGGTCGGGAAGTACTGTCAGTGACAAAAGGTTAAAAGAACAAGCAGAGGGGAAAAAATTGCCCAGCTCGGCGAACAAGCACAACAATCGTGTCCCCCGCTCAATGTGTCTAATGCTCCGGGGACAGTGGCCGGTTATGGCAATCTTGGAGATTACCTGCCTGACGATCAACTTCCTGATTTCTTGGAGGTGGACGAACACAGATACGAGTACGGGAAGCCTCTCGTCAAAGATGAAAAATTTCTGACAACAATGATGCGAAGATTCCATAATTGGTACATGAAAACCTGCAGAGAGTCTGGGGGGACGAATGCTTTGTATCTGAATATTAAGGAGGAGCATGACCTCGTTGCAAGTGATCTGTTGACTGTTCCATTTGATGAGTTCTTCGTGTTCTTCAATCAAAAGGCCCTCGATAAACTAATGGTCTTTTGCTACTGTTTGTAAGTACTATTTCTGTCATTAAGTCTCTATATATAGCTCGGCTTTTTCATTGCATGTATTTATAATTAATTATCCTCAATATATTATGCAGATTGAAGATCGTCGAGTGCAAAAAACAAGAAATTTGTGATATTGGGTTCATTAACACAAATATCATAGATGAATTTCTGGTTAAAAAAGACGTCAAAGAGGTCGAGGACAACTTGCTACGATCATTGCTCAAAAATCAAAACAAAGATACAATACTCTTTCCTTACAACGGCAAGTGAGTGTTACTGTCGTGTGCAAATTTGGTTTCCCTTATTACTCGAGCGAGGTACCACTATATTGATGAGTTATGCATACGTGCGCAGGTACCACTATATTCTTCTGGAGATTAAGCTTGAGCGGGGACTAGTAACCGTCTTAGACTCGAGACGAAAAGATCCCCAAACCTATGTGGACATGACTAAAATGCTCAACAAGTAAGTTCAATCGATCATTACCGCACCATATAGGCAACTTTTTGTTCATTTCCTGATATCTCAAGTAATAATAATTATTTTCTTTCTCTTGTAGGGTTTGGAAACAGTTCACCGCAGAAGCTCCGGGACTGCCGAAGGAGCTGCGATATATATACCCGAAAGTAAGTACTAATGGCTAGCTAGTTGCGCGCATCTCCTGTTGATTCTATAGCTATACTTTCATCAATGCCATTTATAATGCTTCATTATCAGTTTGATTGACCTCTATTTCTCGTAAAGTGCTTGTGGCAGGAACAAGGGAATGATTTCTGTGGATACTACGTGTGCGAGTTCATCCACAACGCGGCTTTGAAAAACAAGCGGGGCTACTCTAAAAGACAATATGAAGTGCGTAAGCAATAATATTCACAATTTCATTTTATTACACCATCATTTCTGTTGAGTTTCATTCATATATATATATATGTATTAATTACCCCCTTCTTCAAATTAGAAGTGGCAGATGCGGAATGAACTCCTAGAACCAGATCGCATGAAAGCAATTCAAGAGGAATTGGCGGGATTCTTTCTTGACCACGTCATCAATAAAGCCAGAGAATACCATGTGGAAGTTGATTTAAATTGCTAGGGGATTGTAATTAAGAGATCTGATACATATTGTACATGTATGTAGCCAGTAGCGTCGGATACATGATACGAGAACTTGTTGTTGACCAATCTCTTGGAGAAGGAGAGGTCGATCGATCACTTCTCTCGGTATGCATGACGAACTTCTGTACTCAATGGTTCTCTCGATCACTTATGTATATAGTACGTAGCGTCGACCAAGCACGGACATAAGAAAGGACACTTCTCTCTATTAATTAGCTAGCTAACACAATTTTTAAACACCTAAATTAACCCCCCAAAACCCCCACACCCCCCTCCTCCTTTAAAAAAACAAAAACCCCAGCCACTGGAATGCTGATGCGTGGATGCCTTTTGGTCCCGATTGGTACCACCAACCGGGACCAAAGGCTCCATGACTGGGCTCGGCGCACAGGGCCACGTGGAGGCACATTGGTCCCGGTTCGTGTTTGAACCGGGACTAATGAGTGGAGGTATTAGTAACGACCCATTAGTCCCGGTTCATGAACCGGGACTAAAGGCCCTTACGAACCGGGACTATTAGGTGTTTTTCTACTAGTGGGTACATCAGATTCTGGTAAAGTCATTTGCCGTAGTCCTAATTTCGAGAAGAGATCATCTAATTCAGCATAAGTGTCAGAAAACGTTTCTACAAATTTAGCACAACATTTGCCTAATTTAATATCATTAAGCAACTTCAAGTCTTTTGAGCCAAGTAAGAAGCCAAATATACTTCTGAACACTTTAAGTTCTTTGAAGAACTACCGGTTCTAAAAAATTGTCAATTGAACCTTTTTGGGATCCTACCAGTTCATCTCTCTATTTTTTTACTTCATTTTCTCACTGATAAATATTTTTTAGTAGACATGTCACTAAACAATTGCAGAAGAACAGTCAATACAAAGAACAAAAGCACTTGAATATGGGAATATGGCTTGATGTCGAATTGTCGATTTAGCTTCCCAGATCTGCAAGGCTGCAACACTCACCCCCCCCCCCCCCCCTCTAATCCCAGGATCCAATGAAGCTTTGAAGAACGGGCGAACAAAAGAGTAGGAACTAGGAAGAGAAGAATTGGAGAAATTAGAGGCGGCGCGCCGGGCTATTTAACAGCGAACCAAAAGAGTACTTGATTAGGGGGAGCAGAAAGAAGTACCATCTCCTATGCAGTGATGCCTCAAACATCTACTTGGGGAGCGTTGAGGATGTAAACAGAGAAGATTGGGGAAGGGGATAGCACCGTTGGTCTCCATTAATGGACGGACGGTAGTGGAGCCTCGAATCTGGGAATGCATGGGAGCGGCGGCGCTGTTCTCCGGGCCTCCGGGGTGGAGAATTTGGGGAGGAGCCAAGGAGGCGAGGAGACTGGAGACGTGCAGCAGAGGAGTGAAGCGATCGATTCCTTCATTTTTGTCCTTTCATAATACGTATACCATACTACTACCTAGGCCGGGCCCCAACCTCCCGGGGGCCCAGGGCGGTCACCCCGTTGCCCCTGCCTATGAGCCGGCCCTGGCGACGACCACAAGCAGTGTAGACAACATAAAAGAGGAACATGCATTAGGGGCTCCCTGTGGAGTGCTCTTCACCGTTGGTGAAGGAACCGTGGAAGATGGTCATCGGCGGGACAACATGGCAAGGAAGATGGAGCTTGGTGTTGCGGGCCATGGAGACCTTGCGCGCTTGATGTCCTCCGGTGTTGCATTCATTGCTCCGGCAACTACCTCCCACAGAATGCCCCTCCTTGCCACCACTGGATGAGGGGATAGATGATCCCTTCATTGCGGAGGCGTTCGGCGGCACGAGATCGGATCTGCTTGCCTCCTCGTCACCACAGGACGAGGGGAGAAGACGACTCGTCGTCATCGAGGCATCCAGCGGCATGAGATCGGATTGGCTTGTGGGCAATTGTTGGCGCTCTGCATTTGGCGAGACCAACGCCGATGAGGAGATCAGAAGCGGCAGCTTCAACAGGTGCATAGGGTTTGATGGTCATGGATTGAGGACATGTTGTAAGGAGAGTAATACTCCCTCTGTTCACTTATATAAGACGTTTAAGCCTGTTCAAACAGTGCTCTAAACAGTTCAAAACCAGCCGTCTTAAACACCTTACAAAAATGAACGGAGGGAGTAGTATATATATAGAGGAAACAGGTGACATCGGATGAGAGTGCTAGCATCAACGGCCCAGCAGTCTGATGGTTTCCTCCTACCAGTCTACCGATGGAAAGCGTTTCTCATATATCTTTTCTTTTGCGGGAATTGCTAAATATATCGAGTTTTGAATGTTTTTTTTTGCGGGGGAGTTCTAAAAGATAGATTGTGTTATTGAGGAAGAATATACATTCTGACGATTTGTATCCAAAGACTAATTTAAATTGCATCCAAAATAAAAATTGGATTATGAGTATGGAGTCGCGAAGCATAATTTTGCATTGGATTAAGTATTCCAATTTTGAAAATATGAGTAACGAATCTATGGATGAATACTATGGCATTAATCGCCTCATCTGATATTGACAGTTCGTCTCACGCGCATGTACACACACGAACACATCGAAGATGATTTTACGTTTCACATTGATATCACACGTGCACACACACATGCATTGGCACACGCGACACTCACATGCACAAACAAGCACGAGCACAAACATAAACCCACACGCCCACATATACACACAAAGAAAGGAAAACCGACTCAGAAGAAAGCAATGTTGGGGATATCGCTTATCGGGAACTTACCGGTTGGCCCATGATAAGGAGTAAATCGGCCAGTTTATCAGCATATCGGCTGGTTTATTGCTATATCGACTGATTTATCCTATCAGTCAGACACCGATAAGCGCTAAATCGGCTGATTTATCGGAATATCGGAAGATATCTTGAAGAATGGAGGTAAGAACAAAAGCAAACGTGCATGAAAAAGAAAAAATGTAAATTGATTGTACTAGAAAAAAAATCAGGTGTCTATGTTATAGCAAAAGCGCCTGTATATATGTGCATGCATCTTATATCTTATATCTTATTTTATATTTACTAACGGAAAGCATCATCCGAGCTCCCACGTTAATCCTAGGAATTAATAACTAAGGGCCGTTAGATATAGTTGAAGGAGAAAATTGGCCGCTAGATGGATGTAGTTTTATTTACCAAGCCAACTCAATGTCTCCCACGTTTCCAGTCTATCTCCATGTGTACTTAAAAAAAATATCTCTGTGTGCTTCTTCCTCCTGGAGTCCCCAACCAAAACTCATATCTATGTGTTTTACCTAGAGTCCTACCCAGCGCATCTCCTATTGTGCATTGCCTCCCTCGAGTTAGGTCTCAATCTACACGTTCCCTGTCCTCCCATCCCCCGATCTTCCACGTCACTGCTCCGCCGGCAGCTTCATATCCAGCCTCAAAATCGATAACATGCAGTTTTAGTCATGGCACTAGCGCCGTCGTCATCAGCGGACCTGTCCCCGGATGCTTTCCACGCACTCCTCCACGGGGAGCGTCACCACCAGCCTCCGGTTTGAGAAGCTGCAAATTTGGTCCTAGCAGCAGCGCCATGGTCCATGTACGTCTCATCTAATATACACAGCAGTACTAACTCCTATGGTCCCTTCAATCTAGATTAGGCTTCCTCCATTTCAACTATGCTGCTTACAGCGATCTGCTTTTTTTGCTGGCGAACGGATTCAGCCGCCACCATTCTCTCCTCGAGCGCACAACCTTGGGTTCGCCCTCAGCAGGCCTCTCTTTCCCTTGCCATACAACATCAGGAACAACCATGGCCAAACTAACTATGTACCTCAAACTGAATGGAAATATTGATTTTTCCTTGTATTAATGATTTAATAATGTCCTCACGCCGTTCAGATAGACCAATCTGGGTCGTGGTTTCTTTTCCTTTCGTGGCTTTCATATGACAGGAACTTGCAGCAAAGGAGGAGCAGATGGTGATGTGGAGACGAATTTAATGCGGTTTAGTTGTAGTTTCTGAATCCAGAGAAAATGATACTTTAATACAGTGAGAATTGGATGCAGGGCATATCGTACTGGTGTTAGAGCAAAGGGATTCTTTACGCTTTATAAACATCACACATATTTTTTTCTTTTTTCTCTTCGTGTAAATGCTTGCGGTTTTCATATGCTTTTCTTAACTGCTTGAATGTGTTTAGAATCTTGCATCTTTACTGTTGTTACTGCTTGAATGTGATATCAAAATTACAAACAGAATTGTTAAGATCATCGATTAACTCTTTTGGTTATTTTTTCTAAACAGGAGAAAAAACTACTATTTGGAAGCAGTTTTCTGAGGAGCATTAATTGTAAGAACTTCCCTATAGAAGGACAGCATCCACCCCTTCCATTTTGAAGCCATCAAAATTTGTCGTTTCAAGGCAGACTTGGTCAATATGAGGAGAACCTAAGCAGGGATGACACCAGGGTCAGAGCCGATTGATTCGTCTCTGACTGCAGAACTGCTTATCTATTTTTACATGGAGTTTGCAAGGTTGCTAGAATTGGTTTTCCTGTCACCCAACTCCTATAGAAAATACTCACATATTAATTACATAGACGTGTGTTTCAAGTTATGAAGATAAAGTAACACTTCAGCTTGAGAAATCCGTTTGGTTTTTTCAATATCCGTCCTAAGATTTTAGATGTCATGCTTTTGGACTTTTAGTGATATTCTTATAGTATATACTGTAAATTGTATCCGAATTTATTAAACTATCACTAACAACATGTCTGGAGAAAATATGTATGAGTAGTGGGACATGGAAAAGCTAGCAATACTTTTGTCGTATATTGATTTATTTGCATGATTGTAGAGGTACATATACAATGGTCTAATGAACAAAGGTACACATGACACATGTATATTTAGATGACACATTATTGCACATTTTTCTACTTGGAAGTGTTGTAAGCCAGTAGCCAAGCTGCCGCTTGCGTCCGTCTACAACTACAGGAGTAATTTATTTATTATGTCTACCGCATATTGTCCTCGAACCAAAACGATGGTGTTGATACGGTGCATGCTTTCATGTTTTCATGGAGTCTCCTTGAAGCTCGAGTTGTGCCATCAAGGAATAGTTTAACTCTCTTATTCAGTTTTAGAAGTTAAATTTTGAGTGTAATAAAGCTTATTTTGTTGGTCATCATGCATAAAACGTTATCATTATAAAACAAGGGATCATGGGAGAAATTTAGTGTATTTGTTGGTGCTCCAATGAAGCATAAAGTAAATAAATTCCTGGTGTTTGTAACGATGCGTATACATCACAAAAGTACGGATGGATATTATAAATCATATACTATTCTGTAACAATGTAAAGAGTTAGTAAAAATAAGGACTAATACATCAGAACATATGTCTATTGTGCTTTTTGTTTCTGTTTGTTACAATGTTATGTGCATGTGAAATATGCATGTACATTTTTATGCATGTAGTTATTTTGCACAATAAATTTACTTTATTCCAAATGCATTGTATTTTCATTATATTCATATAGCCTTATAGAGTTTCACTAAATAAATAAAAAGTCTAATAGTGGTGTAGATACATCAAACACACTAGTAGAAAACAGGTCATACGTTCGGCTCAGATAAGTCCATTAGTCCCGGTTCAATCATGAACCGGGACCCATGAGCCCATTGGTTCCAGTTCGTTAGGCCAGGGGGCATGCCGAGCCTCGTGGGGGCGTTGGTCCCGGTTCGTCCGGCCCCTTTGGTCCCGGTTGATGGGACGAACCGGGACCCATGGGCCTCACTCCTGGCCCACAACCATTGGTCCCAGTTGGTGCCTTGAACCGGGACCAAAGGTTAGACTTTAGTGCCGGTTCAAGCCATGATCTGGGACCAATGAACCGGCCAGGGGAGAGGGCTTTTGTGTGTAAAACATTAAAAGCAAAAACAATTTTCATAAAATAAATTAAAAAAGAAAAAAGAAAAAAGAAAATAAATAAGTAGAAACAAAATAAACTTTAATAAAGTAAAATAAACAAACTTTAATAAAATAAATAAAAATAGAATAGTAAGTAGAAACAAAATAAAATTAAAAAAGCAAAAAAGAAAGAATTTTCATAAAATAAATAAAGGAAGAAAAAAATAGAAGAAAAGAAATAAGTAGAAACAAAATAAACTTCAATAAATAAGTAAAAACAAAATAAACTTTTATAATCCTCTAGAATTATTGAAACTAAAATTATATAAAATTTATGCAACTAAAATTATCAAAGTATTTTCGGTTCAAAATATTAAAAGAAAAAAGAATTTTCATAAAGAATTTTTTTTAGAAACTTTAATAGCAAAAAGAATTATCATAAAGAATTTTTTGTTACAAACTAAGATAACAAAATATGTTTTTGAATATAATGATAAAACACAATAATATTAAATAGCAGGAAAAAGAATCACTCAATAATCTATTTTTATAGTAAAGTTATTCAAAAACTAGTGGTTCACACAAATTTAAAAAATTCAAATTTAAACTATTGAAATTGGAAAACAAATGGCACTAAACAGAAAGTTTATAATTATTATTACCTAAAAGAAAAAGAATTACATGAAAAACTAGTAAGTATTTTGCTGTAAGTATAAACAAAATAAAATAAGTAAAGCAAAAAAAAAAGAAAACAAAAAAATTAAAAAAAGTGCCACCTACTGGGCCACCACGGCCTGAATACGACTAGAAACCCAACCATGGGCCTGAATATGACTAGAAACCCAACCATGGGCCAGTAGGCCCACAGGCACAGCCTGACAGAGATTAGGCCCGTAAGCCTGCATTGGAGAGGAGCTCGAGAAGGCAGCGACAGTGGGGTTTATAAACCACTCCGAGCCCCTCTCAACTAGCGAGGTGGGACTAAACTTTTGGCCGCGACGCTGGAGGCAACAGGCCTTTGGTCCCGGTTGGTGCCACAAACCAGGACTAATGGGTAGTATTGGTCCCGGTTCGACGCACCAACCGGGACCAATGCTCCCCCTTTAGTCCCGGTTGGTGCCACCAACCGGGACCAAAGGCCTCTACTTCCCGCCCTTTGGGCCGCTGAAAAGAGACCTTTGGTATCGGTTGGCGGCACTAATCAGGACCAAAGGGGGGCATTCGTCCCGGTTCGTGCCACGAACCGGGACCAATACTCTGCGTATATAAGCAGGACTTGTAAATTTTTCAGTTTCGTCGACCATTTTCCCCCTGAGGATGCCGAACTCATCAACGCCGCCAGGCTGCCCATGCTCGCCGTCGCCGCCCCGCGGTCGCCGTCGCCTTCGCCGCCCGCTCCTCGTCACTGTCGCCCCGCGCCCTTGCCCTGCCCCGACGCGTCGCCCCGGCACGTGCGCCCCTGCTCCGACATGCCGCCCCGGCCCGTGCCTCTGCCCTGACGCCACCCCACGCCCCCGGCCTGCCCCGACCATGCCCTGCCCCGACCACACGCCGCCGCCATGTTTGGTTCGGCCGCCGGCTTTCCTGTTTTTTTCATATATATGATGTTTTTTTCAGATTACATGTCCTGTTTTGTTTTCCAGAATTTTTTTATATGTATGATGATTTGTTTTTTGCATTATTATAAAAATGTATATATGTATGTATGTTCTCTGTGTATATATGTTCATATATGCAAAAGTTAGATTTTTAGAAAAGTTTCATCTATGTATGTTCTCTGATTTAGTGCATTTTAGGTTAGTTTTATTTTTAGAACAGTTTTATATATTTAGGAAGAAGGAAGAAGGAAAAGAAGGAAGAAAAAGAAAAAAGTTATATATGCAAAAGTTACATTTTAGAGGAGAAATAAATAAGAAGAGGAAAAAACAGAAAAAAGAGGAGGGGGGGGGGGTATGTCGTTGTCGATATACCCCCTCCCCGATAACTTCGACATGAGGGGGGTGGATACACCCCTCCCCGATAACTTCGACATGAGGGGGGTGGATACACCCCTCCCCGATAACTTCGACATGAGGGGTGGTGGGGGTCGATATACCCCCTCCCCGATAACTTCTACATGAGGGGGGGGGGTCATATGATGTTTTTTTGTGCATATGATGTTTTTTTCATATGATGTTTTTTTCCATATATGTATTAAATTTTTTATTTAGGTTGTTAATTAGTAGATATCGATTTTAGGTTAGTGCATAGGTTAGTGCAGAGGAAAAAGTAAAATAAGGAAAAGGAAGAAAAGAGGAAGAAGAAGAAAAAGAAGGAGTGGAAACAGGAAAATAAGAAGAGGAAGAAGGAGAAGAAGAAAGGAGAAGAAGAAGAGGAGAAATACATAAGAAGAGGAAAAAAAGAAAAAAAGGAATAAAAGAGAAGAAGAAAAAATTAGAGTAATTTCTATTTTTCTTCTTCTTCACCTCTATTCCTTTCTTCTTCTCCTCTTTTTTTTCTTCTTTTTTCTTCGATCTTCTCCTCTATTCCTTTCTTCTTCTCTTCTTTTTTTTTCTTCTTCTTCCTCTTCTTATTTTTTTATTGGGTATATCGTTCTAGGGTTCTAGGGTTCGAGGGTAGAGGGTTCTAGGGTTCTAGGGTTCTAGGGTCGAGGGTTCGAGGGGTTGAGGGTCGAGGGTTCGAGGGTAAAGGGTCGTCGAGGGGTCGAGGGTTCCAGGGTCGAGGGTTTGAGGGTTCTAGGTTTTCGAGGGTTCGAGGGTCGAGGGTCGTCGAGGGGCCGAGGGTTCAAGGGTCGAGGGTCGTCGAGGGGTCGAGGATCACCGAGGGGTCGAGAAGTTGCCTAGTGTCAAAGTATTGAATAAATCCATGGCTTCATCATTAGCTGGAAGTAACCGGGGCCTAATGGTACGAAGTTCTACAAAGTTATTCTGGAACGGAGTCCCGGATAGGATAATCCGCCTTTTGGTACAAATTTCAGCAAAGGCCTTCCAAATAGCGACATTCGGAAGGCTCTTGGTATACTTTGTATCAAAAAGCGAATAATCCTATCTGGGATTCCATACCAGAATAACTTTGGAGAACTTCATACCATCATGTGCCTGTTACTTTCGTCTAATGATGAAGACATGGTTTTATTGAATCCTTTGACACTAGACCCTAGAAGCGCTGCCGAGGCCACCCCAAACCCTAGAGAAGCATCGAGGCCACTAATTAATATAATTCCTTGTTGTGATTAGCTAGCTAGGTCTACGTTTGCCACTAATATATCCATCTGTCATGTTTGTATAATAATTGCCATGTTGTAATATTTGCAGAAACTATGGAGCTCGGCCGAGACGAGGAAGCAAAACAGGTGTTGGGGGACATAATCGCAAACGGAGGTGCTATCATGTCATATCTCAACGAAACCGATGGTCTGGGAGGAGAGGGTGAAGCAGACTACGGTTATCAAACAACGAAGGAGGAAGGACATGATTATGATGGCTCCGGTGACCGAATGCCGGTGCAAGATGGAGACCGTGATGACGGCTCCGGTGACCGAACAGAGTCCGGCCAGGTATATATACTAATTAAGCCTATGCTGACTAGGTAATTGATGCATTCATTGTTTTGGTATCTACACATATTAAGTCTCATCTTTCTTCTTTTTTCGAGCCCTCCAGATCGAGCACAACTTCGGTAAAGAGACGAGCACTAGTGCAGAGCCGACCTTTAGTGCCGGTTCGTAACGGCCTTTAGTGTCGGTTTGCCAACCGGCACTAAAGAGTGGGGACTAAAGCCCCCCTTTAATACTGTTTCGTCACGCACCGGTGCTAAAGTGACACCACGTGGCATGAGCCAGACCCGTGTGCGCGTAGGACATTAGTACCGGTTGGTAACACCAACCGGTACTAAATGTTTGGGGGGGGGGGGGTTGGCTTTATTTTCCATTCAATTTTTTTTGTTTCCTGGTATTTCACGATACTACAAATTGTACACGTTACGCATATATATAAATAGATTTTCTCGTACGTAGAACCGCATATATATATCTATATATATATATATATATATATATATATATATATATATATATATATAGACGGTCTATTCTGCTAATATTAGCAGAATAACTATTCTGCACACCACTTCCGCACTGCACGCTGAACGCAAGTGCACTGCATCCTCTTGACGACGAGCACTGCAATATAGACTAGTGAACTTCGCGTCGGAAAAAACTGCACGCAGTGTTTTTTCGGTACAGTTTTCGCTCTACTTTTTTGATTGTTTACCGGAACGAGGCGTATAATATACCGTTGAAAAGCTATGGATTAGGCGCAACTTCGCTACGTTGAACACTTTTCGAGATTCCTCGCGGTTTAAGAGCAGTTTCAAAAACGGCGCGACGGATGACGAGTGGCAGCGAGTGTTTTTTCGTGATTTCTTCTAAAGCGCTCGTCAGAACGAAGCAAATGATACGCCGTTGGATAGATATCATCGAGGCGCATCTTTTTTATAACTATCATTTTCTTTAATTCGTTACGGTTTAAGAGCAGTTTCAAATTTACTAAATCGTGGAATTCTGTTTTTTTTGAATTTTTTGCAATTTTCGGTACTGTTTTGCTCTAGTTTTTGAACCGTTTGTCGAAACGAGGCGTGTAATACGTCGTTGGAAAGCTATGGACAAGGTGCAACTTTCATATGTAGGAATGGTTTCGAGATTCCTTACAATTTTAAGTTAATTTTGAAAATCGTGCGGCGGACGACAAGTGGCAGCGACCGTTTTTCTTGAAATTTTTACAAACCGGTTGTTGAAATGATTCAAATGATATGCCGTTGGAAAGATATCGACGAGACGCAACTTTTTCATATAGAACACACTCTCTAATTCCTTACGGTTTAAGAGCAGTTTTAAAATTAGCAAAAAGCGGACACTCTGTTTTTTCGTGACACCAAAATCGTCGCCGGACAGAAAAACGCACTGCTTCAAACTGAAAACCGCACTGCATCAAACAGTCAAGTGAACTTCATGGTTTCTTTTGTCGGACATACATTTTTTCGAACGAGTTTTTGCGAGTTTTCGTTGTCTTCTTTTCAACTTTCCTTATGAAAGAGTGGACTGCAGAGACGAGGGCAAATGAACCGCGACATATGTCGAAGTGAACCTCATTGATATCTTGTTTTGTTTATAAAAATCACACTTTCATGTTGGGCGGAAGTGAACAACACCACTCTTAAAAGTAAACCACATCCGAGGACCAAACGCACTGCAAGTGCTGTTAATGAGTCACAAGGCAAAGTTAACTAATTTTTTTCTACACTTTCTTTACCTATTTGTGTTTTCGGTCCATATATGAAGCAAACCACACGCGAAAAAGAAGTGAACCTCTCCGTGGATTTTTTTCGCTTACTAGACTACAAAATGAGCCACTTCAGGATTTACAACGAACAGCATTAGGGTAACTATTTTACAAACAAGCTTCTGCAGTTTACATAACAAGTCTCAAACAAAATTTTCAAAAATGAATTGGGCCTCTGAATTGTTCGCGAACACCACCTCCTCTTGGTGGGTAGTCGTCCTCGCCACGCGGCCCTACTGGCGCTGTTGAATCACATGTAGTGCAATAGCAAAACTGCAGCACGGTGACGACGACCAAGGCAGGCCACCGGAGTCGACCATGGGGCGATGTGAACTAGAGTGATACCATTGAACATACTACAAATCGCCGGCGAACCGACTTGCTAACACAGTATGTGCTGGGGACTCATTTCTCTCTCTTTTTTTGTCCCCACATCTCCTGCAAAAACTGGTAAACTGGACAACAAGAACAACGGATAGAATACTTCATTGCACCGATGATACCCATTTAAGAAAAGAGTAAAGTGATATGAATGAGAGAAGTGAAATGCTGCAAAATACACCAAACCGCACGCTGATGTTTTGCTCCCTGAACCATGTATCGTTGCGTACTGCATGTGCCCGTGGGCAGAGCTGCATGCCCTAGCGCCGGTGAACTGCACACCGAAGATGCGTTGCACGCAATCCAACTGTGTCGCACAAAAACTATAGTAGCGAGCTGCAAGCACCCATGAATTGAACCACTTGAGTAAATGACGTGGACTGCGAAGGGGAGTGGCGACCTCACCTCCATGGATTTGACCAACTTTTTGAGAGGGGATAAGTGGGTCGCTGGGAGGTGGTGTTCACTGGCGCGGCAGCGCGTCCTCCAGGGATGGAAGGGGCGCTGAGGCGCGAAGAAGGCGGCGGGGGTGGTTCCTGCACATCGGAACACAAGGGGGAGGTGGGTGAGGAGGGAGAAGCTCGTGGCGACCTTGTCCTAGCCGGAGGCAGTGGACGCGATGCCCCATCCAGGCGGTAGGTAGAAGCAGTGGTCGACGGGGGAAATTGGTGGTCGATGGGATTCATGGTGTGGCGGCAGATCCAGGATGAGGGCACTGGGAGGTCCCAATGGTCGCGGCGGCCATGCCCCGACAGGATTCGGTGGTTGGGCGCCCTGATCCGATGTGTCCCAACCTCCACCGCCCCTCCTCACCACGACGAGCATAACAACCTCACCCCGGACGGGGCGGGAGGAGAATGGGCGGGCGGGACGATGGAGGAGGAAACCTCCAGGCGCACTTCAGCATCGGGGCAACCGAACCACGACGAGAAGCGGGGCGAACTGCACCCGCGTGGGCTGACGTCGAGGTAGGTGGTGGTTAGGTAGGGGCCGGAGGGCCCAGATCTGATGCCGGAGCAGCGTAGGAAGGTGAGGACCGCTGAACCAGAGGGGCGTAAGGGAGTACCTCTGCCGCTGGCCATCGACGGAAGTGGAGGGGGAGGTGCTGCCTCTACGACAGTGGCATCCATGGATGGAGAGGAGGCGGGACAGGGGAGCTAGTCTAGCCACGGCCCCGCGCGGGATGACGATGTTGGAGGCGGATCCGACTGGATCCGGCACCATGAGAGGTCGCGATGGTGTCCAGTTGGGTGAGGAAGGGTGGCGGTGCAGGGAGTCCATGACCCTAGTTGGGGGTTCGTGCGGGAGCGCGGTTGCCGGGGGCGGTGTGCCTCCGACGTGCGGTAGAAGGTGGTTGCAGGGGGGCGCGTGGTGGTGGGTGGGTGGGGGTCACGGGGGAGAGATAAAGCACAACTAGGGGAGTGTTTGACGTGGGTGGGTGGGGGTGCTCCTTTTTCTGCTTGCGTTGCGGTGTGCAGAATAAGCGATTCGGTGTGCAGAATAAGGTCTTAAGGGGTGTTATTAGAATAGACCCACCCTATATATATATATATATATATATATGTCATCGAATGTCTCACAACCAACACCATTAATTATTCACACATATACATGTATATACATATACAATTTCTCCTACATATGTTGCCTTGGTGACTCCGGAGCACGATGACAAGTGGTTCATGGGGGCGGTAGCGGGTAATAGTATTCTCCTTTGGGAACTATGATCTGGTCCAGCAAAAATCCGGCTATTTCCTCTTGAAGTGCTAATATGCGGTCCGATGGTAGGAGCTTATCCCGCACCTCTCTGAACTGTTAAGAAGGAGATCAATATGCATGTGTGTTAGTTGTGTGACTAGATATGATAATGGTGTGAATAGTGTTCTGACAAACGTACCCAGTCCTGTCTATCAGATCTGCTCTTTTCGGACGCCATCATGCGAATGTTCTCGCAAACATAGAATGCACACAGATTATTCCCCGGCGCCTGCTTCAGGGCCTTTACGAGAATGGAATTGAATCAGATAATGATTAATCAAGCATGATAATTAATTAATAATATAGAAACAAGAATTAAAGAGATGGTAGTTAGCTAGTACTACTTAATTACTTACCTTTGGTCGATGCCAAAACAACTTTTTTGCCCAGTTGCCTGGAGTCACCTTGATGAACTTTGCCCATGCCCTGCCCGCCGGCAAAGAAAATTAATAAAGGGGTTATTAAATAGTTCATATCAGGAAATGACGAACTAATAATAGGCCGAGATATAGTTAATAATGATTGAAATTACCTGTTGACTATCCCCTTCACGATGGTGAAGTCTTTATCTTCTTTAGTTAGTGAGTCCAGTAATTCAACTTTTCCTTCCTCAACTTTAATGTCTAACAAGACCCAGTGCCAACTGCATGCGCACACTTTTGCATTCTTAATTAAGCGGGCATGTGCATAAAATTAATCAACTAACGTAAACCGTATACACTTAATTATTAACATCTAGCTAGCTAGTAAGCAAAAACAGAATTTGTAGTACAAGACAGGGTGACTCAAGGGAAGTTGTAAGGAAGTAATATATCTTCATTGGTATTGAGGCGCTTCAAGAACTCTAGCATGCTTTCCTCTACACCTGCTTGATAAAATGGAAGCTTCCATATGTCCCCATTAATGGTATTTGGGTCAATGAACCCAATGCCATAGCGTCCAGATTTTTTCATTTCATACATCTTCATCCTGCATATTATACCACAGAAAAGAATATAGTGGGGATAATTACATGTAATGATTGATCAAAATTATCACTACATAACTAGCTTGAGACTTAAATTACAGAAAGAAATCACTTACAGACAATAGCAACTGACGATAGACTTGTCGAGTGCGTCTTGATTGTATAACTGAAATAGTTCTGGATACTCAATGGCGAGAGATTTCTCATGGTAATAATGCTCATGCTTGACATTCACCATGAGGGACTCTCGATTGGAAATCTTGGTAATGTTCATGTACCATTGATGCAATTCATACATTCTCGTTGGGAGGTCCTTGACCTTGTCTGGATGGACCAAAGGTTGGCCCCGAACATATTTCCATTTTATTTCCGATTCTCTAAGCGGAGACATGGGCTCGATTTCGAGGAGTTGTCCAATAGAGATCTTGAGCATTTCAGCCTGCATTATATGCTCCTCCGTTATTACCACATCGCCCTGCTGGAGAACGCTAACGGTTTGCCCACAATAATATTTGGCACGCGTACTCCTCTCATGTGTTGTTGGCACAACAAGCGGGGGGATCGCTTGCACCGCCTGTTCTCCCAGATGGGGAACATTTTTCCCGCATTTTTTGCCAGCTGCTTGTTGGCTCGAGCTCGAGCTCACTTCCTTTTGTAGCCGTGCTCGATGTAGCTTCCTGATTTGACGCTCATAGTCTGAATCAACAGGCTTGGGAGCTGGTGCTCTTGCCATACGAATGAAGTGGTCGATCGTTTTCTTAGGCACTTTCTCCTGTGGCGGCGGTGCCGGTTTAGGTCCAAAATGGGCGTCCACTTGGGCCTGCACTATGGCTGTGTTTTGCTCCTCGGTCATGTCGTAAGGCCTCTGAGGAAGAGGAGCGAGGCTTGGACCATATTTATATCGCTTGTCTTCGCCTATACTTCATGTACTACCTCGACTTGTACCGCTACGCACCATAGCTGCGGCGTGTCTCTTCTGCGATTGCTGAGACGGCAGAGACGGCTAACGTGGCTGACGCTGTGCCAGACTTGAAGCAGGAGGAGTGGCCTGACGCTGTGCCGGACATGAAGGACGAGGAGTCTGCTCAAGCGTTCGGGGACTTGGAGGAGGTGGCGGACTTCGAGGAGGAGTCGGCTCACGCATTTGTGGACTTGGAGGAGCGGGAGTCTGCTGACTCGATGGTGGACTTCGAGGAGGAGTCGGCAGACGACGCGGTGTCTGTGGACTTGGAAAGATGATGCAATCCTTTCTCCATAGGATGATACGATGTACGGCCTCTCCCATTGTGCGCTCGCTGTCACCTCCAGCAATGTCAAGTACTAGCATCGAATATGGCTCCACCACTTCATCAATCATGACACGAGCATAGCCCTCTGGAATCGAGATCCAATGGAAGGTTGCTTAGGGGTAATTGTGAAAGCAACGCCGTCTGCCACCTTCATGGATATGTTCTTCATTTTGGAGTGTAGTTCACAGTTAGTTATCTCTATGATGTCATCCACAGGGTGCTATGTATCCAGCAGTGTGTCGCCCGGGGCAGAACCAACGATGCTTCTCGGCATGGATGGTACAGTGCTATCCAATGATGGACGATCATCCGCTTGCTGCTGCCGCTGCTGAGACACCCTTTCCTGGCTAAGTGAGTCGATCTGCTGCTGATGCTGCTGGAATTTGAGTGCCAAGTCCGCGTGCCTTGCTTCTAGACCTTGAAGGCGTTCTGCGTCCTGCTTCCTCTACTCCTCCTACAGCTTCCTCTTCTTCTCCTCCTCCATCTTCTTTCTTGCATGGGACCTGTAGTCGTCATTCCAGTCCAAAAAGCCCTCATACTAGGGAATAACGCCCATGCCTCGTGTTCTTCCCGGGTGTTTAGGATTTCCCAGGGCACGCGTAAGCTCGTCGTTCTCTCTGTTGGGCGTGAACACCCCCGCTCGAGCTTCTTCTATTGCGTCAAGTATCTTTGTTCGGCTCCTTTTATACTTGCCTTCTTCGAAACCAGGCCTGTCTTCGGGTCCAACGCCCCCCATGCGCATAGAACCAAGTTCTGCACCTGGGGGGCTAGCTCATAGTAATCAGAGTGACCCCTGCACCTTCCATCTCTTGCTCAGGCTTATACCACTTAGGCATTCCCACCGCGTAGCCACCTGGACCCATCCTATGGAACTGCATCTTTTTTGCGGCATTGGCCTTGTTTTTTATCGACCGTTCCTTAGATATTTCTGAATCCTTGAATTTCACGAAATCGTCCCAGTGTTCTCTTTGCTTCTCCAGTGTTCCCGTGAATTCTGGAGTCTTCCTTTTTGCAACGAGGTAGTTGGCCCATACAGTTTTCTTGTGGGTGTTGAATGCAATTGCCATCTTCTTAAGAGCAGCGCCCTTCACTTTGTCCACATCTGCTTTAGTGAAATAATTTGGTAGGGTGAAATGTTCCATTAGAGAATCCCAAAGGTCTTGTTTGGCTCTGTCGTCGATCCAAGTAACACCTGGACGTTTAGTATTTGGCTCTTTCCATTCTTGAATGGAGATCGGGAGTTTGTCCTTCACAAGAACTCCACACTGACGAGTCCACTTGTTTGCAATGTTCTTAGGCGTCAAGGGTTCGCCACTAGGTTTGACGGATTCGATGTTGTACTTTACACTGTCCTTCAACAATCTGATCGGGCCTCGCTTTGTCCTGCTGTCTGTAGAAGCAGATTTGCTCGATCCGGAGGGCTGAAAGAAGAAGATCGATTCGTTCATATATCTTAAAATAAAAAAAACATGTGATGATCACCAGATGCCTGCTTATATAAATATACCTCGCCCGTAGTCTTTGTTATTTGAAGATCAGCATTCTCTGTGTCATCATAAACATTGTTTGTGTCATCATAATCAGAATCATAGTTCATGACTTCATCGGCTCGGTCGTCGAGATCGAATATCTTTTCATCACCCTCTCCGGCATTGTTCAGATATTGGGAGCTGTTATCTGCTTCATTCAGATCATCTAGCCTGCCAGGGCTGCGTATGATGTCGAACAATTCTTCTTCTCTGTCTCTGCCGGTATTGTCCGCCATAGCTTTTACTTAACTAATAGAGAAGAAATATAGAACAATTTAGTATTCAAATCACTATGCATGGATGCAATCAATAAGGAAAAACTGAATCATATAGTACATAATATATATGCATCATCTCGATTAATATATAATCTCAAATATACATCATCGTCTCGAATAATATATATAATCTCGAATACGTCGTCTCGAATATTATATATCGAATACATCACTGGCTAGGTACCTAATAAAGAAGAATCTAGGGCGCCACTCGCGGTTCCTGGGGCGCGGGCGATGGACACCCAAAGAGAAGGAACCATCACATGATCATATCTCCGGTCATCTGCCCAAAGAACCTGCCAAGTAGTGGAGAACCTGACGTTGTCCATAGCAGCCATGTAGCGATGGACGTGCTCGTCTTCCTCCCTGACACAGCGACGCACCACCTCCGTCGTGGCCGGCTGCCTCTGCACCGAATGTGGCCCACACGAACGCCATCAAAGAAGATTAGGGTCGATGATGGGACCCGAGGCCGTGTTCCTCACCAAGCGGCGCGCCCCTCCAGGTAGCACCTCCCAGTGCCAGCCCGGCGGAGCCCAGTCCCAGACATGGGCCCTCTGAAGCATGACGTCGTCACGAAGGGGTCGACGGCGAGGATGCGGGCCGGGCATATCGTCAAGAACAAATACTATATGCCCGTAAAAAGTAACATTAATCTAACATTCTATATGCAAATTCTAACAATTTGACATAAATCTAATTCATCTAACTAAAACTAATTCTAAAATTTCTAACATTTCTGATTACATAACTAACATGTCTAATATTTATATAACTAAAAAACAGAAAAATTGCTAATATTTTTATAAATATTTCTATAACTAAAAAACAGAAAAAAATTATAACATTTCTAATATTTCTATAACTAAAAAACAGGAAAAATTTATAACATTTGTATATAACTAACATTTCTAAAAATATTTCTATAACTACAAAACAGAATAATTTCTAACATTTCTATAACTAAAAAACAGAAAAAAAAAATCTATAACTAAGATTCTATAATGTGTGTGTGTGTAGTGTGTACATGTGTGTTTGTGTGAACATGGCAGCCGGGGCGAGCTCACCGGCGAGGCGACGACGGGGCGGTTACGACGGGGCGACGGGACGGGGCGGCGACGACGGGACGGGCCGGCGACGACGGGACGGGGCGCGGCGACGGGGCGGCCGGGGCGCGGCGACGGGGACGATGGGGACGGGGACGGCCGGGGCGGCGACGTCGACGGGGGCTGCGACAAGGGGCGGGGATGGTCGGGGTCGGCGACGAGGGGCGAGGGCGGCGATGTCGACGGGGATGGCGTCGATCGGGGTAGGGCAGCGCGACGGAGGGAAGAAACAAAGAGGGAAAGTGAATTTTTTTCAACAGTTGTATATATAGGATGGACCTTTAGTACCGGTTGGTGCCACCAACCGGTACTAAAGGTCTGTTTTGGCCAGGCCAAGCGGCGGGAAGCGCCCCCCTTTAGTACCGGGTGGTGGCTCCAACCGGTACTAAAGACCACCTCTTTAGTACCGGTTGGTGCCACGACCCGGTACTAAAGGGGTGCGCTGGCGTAGTGCGGTGCGGCAAGTTTAGTCCCACCTCGCTAGTCGAAGGGCTACCGCACTGGTTTATAAGCCCATTGGGCCTACCTGTTCGAGCTCCTCTCCTAAGCAGGCCTACTGGGCCTACCTATTCAGTGCTGCCCTGTGGGCCTACTGGGCCTTTGCGGGCCTGCATCCTGGCCCAACAGAAGGTTGTGTTTCTAGTCGTATGCAGGCCAATTTGGCCCAGTAGGCGGGCTTTTTTATTTTCGGATTTTTTTTGCTTTATTTATTTTTGAGTTGTTTTTTTCTGTATTTAGAGTTTCTTTCTGAATATTTTTGCTTTAGGTACAAAAAATTACGAACTTTCTGTTAGTGCCGGTAGTTTTCAAATTTGAATAGTTTAAATTTTGAATTATTTGAAATTTGTGTGAATCACTAGTTTGTGAATAACTTAACTTTGAAAAAAGATTTTTCAGTGATTCTTTTTCTTATGTTTAATATTATTGTGTTTTATCATTATATTCAATTTGGTAATGCTTAGGTTATTTAAAAAATGAAATGCCTTTGTAAAAGATGAGTTTTCGTCTGAAACCCTGATACTTCGAAAGAGATAGTAAATGCATGAAAGAATTTGTTTGCACATTAAATTTCTTCGCGTTTCAAATGCCAAAACACATAACTACCCTAACTATTACAGAGATTCCCTCCTGGGTGTGAAAACACAGAAGAAAGTGATGATAGTGAAGCCGATCACATCCCGGATCTTTGGGTGTGAAACTTTTTCTTCGCATGTGTCCCTTTGCACCGTAGCCATGGAAAATCTTCATCATTTAACTGGATGCTCGGGTCAATATTCACTACGAATGGAGCAATTTCATCAAACTTTTCATAATCTTCTGACATGTCTGTCTTGTCATCCACTCCTACGATGTTTCTTTTCCCTGAAAGAACTATGTGGCGCTTTGGCTCGTGGTATGATCCATCCGCTTCCTTATCTTTTCTTTTTCTCGGCCCGGTAGACATGTCTTTCACATAAAAAACCTGCGCCACATCATTGGCTAGGACCAATGGTTCTTATGCATACGCAAGATTGTTGAGATCCACTGTTGCCATTCCGTACTGCGGGTTTTCTGTTACCCCACCTCGTGTCATATTGACCCATTTGCACCGAAACAAAGGGACCTTCAAACCACCTGCATAGTTAAGTTCCCATATGTCCTCTATGTAACCATAATATGTTTCCTTTGCCGTGTTGGTTGTTGCATCAAGGCGGACACCACTATTTTGGTTGGTGCTCTTCTTATCTTGGGCGATTGTGTAAAATGTATTCCCATTTATCTAGTACCCTTTGAAAGTCATTATATTCGAAGATGGTAACTAGGACAGCGAGTATAGGTCATCTTCAATATCTCCATTGTGCATGGCATGTTTTTGCAACCAACCGGCGAAAGTCCTCGTTTGTTCACGTGTAATCCAGTCGTCAGACTTCTCCGGGTGTTTGGAGTGTAGAAAATTCTTGTGTTCCTCCATATACGGAGCCACCAAGGCGGAATTCTGTAGAACTGCGTAGTGTGCTTCAGTGAGAGAATGCCCGTCCATACATATTATTTGATCCCCTCCTAGCGTGCCTTTTCCATCCAGTCTGCCCTTATGCCGCGATTCAGGAACACCAATCGGCTTAAGGTCAGGAATAAAGTCAATACAAAACTCAATGACCTCCTCATTTTCATGGCCCTTCGCGATGCTTCCTTCTGGCCTAGCACGGTTATGAACATATTTCTTCAAGACTCCCATGAACCTCTCAAAGGGGAACATATTGTGTAGAAATACAGGACCCAAAACGTTAATCTCTTCGCAAAGGTGAACTAGGACGTGCGTCATGATGTTGAAGAAGGATGGTGGGAACACCAACTCAAAACTGACAAGACATTGCACCAAATCATTCTGTAACCTTGGTATGATTTCTGGATCGATTACCTTCTGAGAGATGGCATTGAGGAATGCACATAGCTTCACAATGGCTAATCGAACGTTTTCCGGTAGAAGCCCCCTCAATGCAACCGGAAGCAGTTGCGTCATAATCATGTGGCAGTCATGAGACTTTAGGTTCTGGAACTTTTTCTCTGCCATATTTATTATTCCCTTTATATTCGACGAGAAGCCAGACGGTACCTTCATGCTGAGCAGGCATTCAAAGAAGATTTCCTTCTCTTCTTTGGTAAGAGCGTAGCTGGCCTGACCCTGATGTATGCCGTCTTTTCCGTGCATACGTTGCTGGTCCTCCCGTGCCTCTGGTGTATCTTTTGTCTTCCCATACACGCCCAAGAAGCCAAGCAGGGTCACGCAAAGATTCTTCGTCACGTGCATCACGTCGATTGCGGAGCGGACCTCTAGGTCTTTCCAATAGGGCAGGTCCCAAAATATAGATTTCTTCTTCCACATGGGCGCGCGTCCGTCAGCGTCCTTCGGAACAGGTTGTCTGCCAGGACCCTTTCCAAAGATTACCTTCAAATACTTGACCATATCATGTACATCAGCACCAGTACGGTGGCGAGGCTTCGTCCGGTGATCCGCCTCACCTTTGAAATGCTTGCCTTTCTTTCTTACGGGATGCCTGCTCGGAAGAAATCGACGATGTCCCAGGTACACATTCTTCCTACAACTCTCCAAATATATACTGTCAGTATCATCCAAACAGTGCGTGCATCCGCGATATCCCTTGTTTGTCAGTCCTGAAAGGTTACTGAGAGCAGGCCAATCATTGATGGTCACGAACAGCAACGACTTTTAGGTCAAATTCTTCCTATCCGTGCTCATCCCACGCACGTACACATGTTCCATTCCACAGCTGTAATAGTTCTTCAACTAATGGCCTTAGGTACACATGAATTTCGTTGCCAGGTTGCTTGGGTCCTTGGATGAGCACTGGCATCATAATGAACTTCCGCTTCATGCTCAACCATGGAGGAAGGTTATACAAACATAGAGTCACAGGCCATGTGCTATGGTTGCTGCTCTGGTCCCCAAAAGGAGTAATGCCATCTGCGCTTAGACCAAACCATACATTCCTTGGGTCACTTGCAAACTCCTCCCTGTATTTTCTCTCGATTTTTCTCCACTATGAACCGTCAGCGGGTACTCTCAACTTTCCGTCTTTCTTACGGTCTTCTCTGTGCCACCGCATCGCCTTCGCATGCTCTTTGTTTTGGAACAAAAGTTTCAACCGCGGTATTATAGGAGCATACCACATCACCTTGGCAAGAATCTTCTTCCTAGGGCGCTCGCCCTCGACATCACCATGGTCATCGCGACTGATCTTATAACGCAATGCACCACATACCGGGCAAGCATTCAAATCCTCGTACGCACCATGGTAGTGGATGCAGTCATTAGGGCATGCATGTATCTTCTGCACCTCTAACCCTAGAGGGCAGACAACTTTCTTTGCTTCATACATACTCTCGGGCAATTCGTTGTCCTTTGGAAGCATATTCTTTATCATTACTAGCAACTTTACAAATCCCTTGTCAGATACACCACTCTCTGCCTTCCATTGCAGCAATTCCAGTGTGGTGCCCAACTTTTTTTTGTCAGCTTCGCAATTCGGGTACAACAATTTCTTGTGATCCTCTAACATGCGCTGCAACTTCTTCCTCTCCAAATCACTTGCGCAGTTTCTCTTTGCATCGGCAATGGCCCGACCTAGATCATCAGCGGGCTCATCTGATGCCTCTTCTTCAGCTTGTTCCCTCATTTCCGGCTCAGCTTCTTCCTCCATTGTTGTATCATCGTATTCAGGGAACCCATGGCCAGGATAGATGTCGTCGTCCTCTTCTTCTTCATTGTCTTCCATCATAACCCCTCTTTCTCCGTGCTTGGTCCAAACATTATAGTGGGGCATGAAACCGGACTCAAATAGGTGGACGTGAATGGTTCTTGACGTAGAGTAATTGTGACCATTCTTACAGCCAGCACATGGACAAGGCATAAAACCATCCGCCCGCTTGTTTGCCTCAACGGCAAGCAGAAAAGTATGCACGCCATTAATGAACCCGGGAGAGCATCGGTCATCATACATCCATTATCGGCTCATATCTTCATTATACACAACACCGAATAGATCAAATTAATACAAGTTCATACATAAAGTTCATACATAGAGTTCATATACAACACTTAATTAAATGCAACATACAAATAACTCTCTAGCTAAAGAATTTAAATGCAACAACAAATGCGATCAAGATCGCAACTAAGGTAACAATTGATCCAACAGCATAATGATACCAAGCCACACTATCAATGGCATATTTTCTAATCTTTCTAATCTTCAACCTCATTTTCTCCATCTTGATCTTGTGATCATCGACGACATCGGCAACATGCAACTCCAATTCCATCTTCTCCCCCTCAATTCTTTTCAATTTTTCTTTCAAATACTTGTTTTCTCTTTCAACTAAATTTAACCTCTCGACAATAGGGTCGGTTGGAATTTCCGGTTCACATACCTCCTAGATAAAAATATCTATGTCAACTTGATGGGCATAATTTGTCATAAACACGAAATGCAACAACTAGTTTTAAAAGAGAATATACCACATCCGAATCATAACAAGGACGAGGGCCGACGGGGACGGATATCAAAACCATGGCACTATGTATAACAAACAACGTACGGGTAAGACAATTATACGAGTAACTATATATCCAAATCACACAAACATCAATTTGGTAATGTAAAACATTCATGAACAAGAGCCTCACCACAAGGTGGTGCCGGCGACGGGACGGTGCGGGCGATCGACGGTGGTTACGACGGAGATTTAGAAGGCACTAAGTAAACCACACCTACATATGCAAACTAAGTGTTATTTTTGACCTCAAATTGCATATAAATCAAATAGTAGAAAATATAATTCCTCCCAAATTAATCACTATACAAAGCATTGCAAGAGCTAATCTAGCAAGGAGAGTTGAAAGAACAAAGTTTCTAACCTTTGTGATCATTTGAATGGATGGGGGCCTTCAAATCTTGACAAATTTTGGGCAAAATTTGTGAGGAGCTCGAGGAAGAGAGGGGAAGAACAGAGAAAGTGAGGGGAAAGGGGAAGAACAGAGTGGCTCGGGTGGACGAAGGGTTTATGTACGTCGACCTTAATTACCGGTTCGTGCCATGAACCGGTACTAAAGGTGGTGGATGGGCCCCATACTGACAACATCCTGCCACCACTCTCTTTAGTACCGGTTCGTGGCACGAACCGGTGCTAAATGTTCGCCACGAATCAGTACTAATGAGAGCGGCCGGGTAGCCGTTGGAACCGGCACTAATGGACACATTAGTGCCGGCTCAAAATCGAACCGGCACTTATGTGTCTCAGATTTGCCCCTTTTTCTACTAGTGGAGGCCCGAAGAAAAAGTTGCACTCGGATGAAAGGTTCACGATCACAACAATCGTGCCCGATGGCCTACCGATTGAACCCCTTTGAACCAATGACGCATTTACTGCTCAGTGCAAGGTTCTTGTTTGGGACATGATCCCGATCAGCATCGAGCTATGGAATCAACCTAAGAAGGAAGAGCTTCAAGTTTCTTTTGTCGAAGATGCACAGAAAGAGGATCTTTGGAATGCTCAAGGTAAATTTCACACTACCGGAAGAGGAGGATCTGGAGAATCCAGTTATAGAGCCATTGATCAAGTCAGGTGCTCTCAAGAAGTTGGCAGATCCATTCAGGAGGTGGAAGAATGATCTGAAAGCAAAGTTTGTTGACAGAAAGAAGACACCAGAATTCATCGGTCGATATGAGAAGATCAGAGATCAATGGGACTCATTTGTGGCCAACAAGACATCGGAGAGGAGTAAGAGGATGTCAGGGACAAACAAGATAAATGCTGCGAAGAAGGAGGATCACCATCGCACGGGGTCAGGTGGCTACCTCAAAGCCCGATCATTGTGGGCCAAGGCTAAGAACGACCTCCTTGATAAAGTGGTCGAACCAGAGACATTGAACTGGCAAGACCGTCCAAGGACTTGGTTCTTTGGGATTGGCGGAACCTTGGACCCTGTAATACGGAAGTGCGTTTGGAAGTGCGAGCAACTTCGAATACCCGTCACGAAGCTTCGGGACTATATCACCACAGCGCAGGAAGGGAGGTTCGTTCCGGATAGAGATAAGGACAAGCTCACAATGGCCCATGGGAATCCTGAGGACCCTGGACGGACACGAGGCATGCCAGGCTCTGTTCCGTGGAAGGTTGGGTTTCCGGACGCAGGCGGTTACAAAACCCAAGAGAGGAGGAGGAAAGTGGAGCAGAGCGAACTGCAGGAGCTGCACGCAAGGGTACGGAAGCTAGAGGAATGAGAAGCAGTTCAAAGCAAGCGACCTGCCAAAGCTACCCCGCCATCTCAACGGAGAAGCAGCGTGACTTCCACCGAGCCGCTTCAGCTGGAGCCTGTCTTCACGGCTCCTGCTAGCTACCCCGTGGATGCTATCGCGGAGTCTCAACAGTGCCACCTTATGATGCAATGGCAGAACTACCAAGTCAAGGTGGCTCTTGGCTCTGTTCGACCTACTGAACCCGGCGCAACCGTCCAATTCCAGAAGGATAAACTAGGGTGATAGTGGAAGAAATAATGGAGGGATTTTTGGAGCTCGTGCTTGACCACCCTACCGGTGAAGGGGAGACTAGGCTGGGTTCTGCTATGAAGACTCCATGCCTATGGCGGAAGGAGCTCATCAACCTTCTAAACTGGACGCCTCCGCCTCCTCCTCCTCCTCTGGCGAGTCAGGGCACTCTGCCTCCTCCTCCACCTGCTCCTCCAGCGAGTGATTAGGGCACTCCGCCTCCTTCTCGGGCGGGTGGCGGCATTCCGCCTCCTTCTCCGCCAGCGCCGACGCGCCCGATCAGCCAGCCTCCTCTACCTCGTCGGCAAGGGCGGAAGAGATCCGCCGCCGCTCCGTCTGCTCCGGCGCGTAGTAGTCCTTCTCCTCTGCCTCGTAAGCAACAAAAGAAGATAGCAGCAAAAGCTCAGCCTGCTCTAGCGTCTACCATTATAGCCAGAGGCGGGAGGCAATACAGATTCGGTCCATCTCTCAAGACTCCAGAGAAGTTACCATACGAGATGACCAAACAGGAAAACGAGGAGATCTGTCAAGCCCAAGTGAAGGACTACTTCGAAACGCAAAGAGCTAAGAGACATCCACCTCCGGAGGAGAAGATAGATCCGGTGAAAGCGAAGCGCACCTTGGATGCCCTGCAGCGACCACCACCGTCTCCGCCGCAAACCAACTATGAGCGCATTACTAAAAAGACATGTAACGAAGCAAAGCGGTCGGGAAGTACTTGCAACAACAAAAGGTTACAAGAACGAAGAAGTGGGGAAAAAATCCCCAGCTCGGCGAACAAGAGAACCAATCGTGCCCCCCGCTCAAGGTGTCTAGCTATATCGTCGCTAATAATCCAGGGATCTTTCCACGTACCAATCCTGCAGATTACATGCCCGACGATGCACATTTTGATACAATGGAGGTGGACGAATTCAAATACAAGTATGGGAAGCCTCTCGTCAAAGATTTTACTACTCAAACAACGATGATGCGAACATTCCACGATTGGTACATGGAAACCTGCAGAAAGTTTGCATGGGAGAAAAAAAATTGATACTTTGACGCTGAAAGTTAAAGAGGATCATCACGACCTCGTTGGAATTGACCAGTTGTCTGTTCCATTTGAGGAGTTCTTCCTGTTTTTCAATCAAAAGGCCCTCAATAAATTAACAGTCACTTGCTACTCTGTGTAAGTACTACTTCGGCCATTAAGTTTATATATATAGCTCAACTCTTTCATTGCATGTATATATAATTATGCTCACTATATTATGCATATTGAAGATCCTCGAATGCAGAAAAGCTGCAATGTATGATATTGGGTTCATTAACACAAATCTCATAGATGAATTTACGGTTACATTTGATGCCAAAGAAACCGAGGACAACTTGCTACGATCGTTGGTAATAAATCAAAACAAAGATACAATGCTCTTTCCTTACAACTTCAAGTGAGTGTTACTGTCTTGTGCATATTCGGTTTCCCTTAATTATTACTCGAGGTTATAGTAATTAATGTAATTGATGAGTTATGCATGCGTGCGCAGGTTGCAATATATTCTCCTAGAAATTAAGCTTGAGCAGGGACTAGTAAACGTCTTAGACTCGAGATGAAAAGATCTCGAGGACTATGCGGACATGTCTAAAATGCTCGACAAGTAAGTTGAATCGATCATTATCGCACCATATCGGCAACTTTGTTCATTTCATGATATCAAGTAATTGTTTTCTTTGTCTTGCACGGTTTGGAAAGTATTCACCGCACAAGTTTTGGGACTGCCACGGGAACTGCGATGGAAATACCCGAAAGTAAGTACTACTAGCTAGCTAGTTCTGCGCATCTCCCGTTGATTCTAGCTACTTTCATCAATGCCCATTTATAATGCTTCATTATCAGTTTGATTGACCTCTATTTCCCGTAAAGTGTTTGTGGCAGGAAGCTGGGAATAATTACTGTGGATACTACGTCTGCGAGTTCATCTACAACGCGATGGCCAAGAATAGGCGGGGCTATTCTAAAAGACAATATGAAGTGCGTAAGCAAAAATATTCACAAGTTTATTTTATTACCATCATTTCTAATGAGTTTCATTCATATGTATGTATTGACCCCTTTATTCAAATTAGATGAGGGAGATGCGGAACGAACTCCTACCACAAGATCGCATGCGAGCAATTCAAGAGGAATTGGCTGGATTCTTTCTTGACCACGTCATCAATAAAGCCGGAGAATACCACCATGCATGTGGAAGTTGAGTATATATGTTAGGGTATTGTAAGAGATCTTACACATTGTGTATATATATATATATACCCATACACACACACACACATGTATATATATATATATATATATATATATATATATATATATATATATATATATATATATATATATATATGAAAACTTGTTGTTCAACCAATCTCTCGGAGAAGGAGTGGTCAATCACTTCTGTATATGTTCATGACGATCTTCTGTACTTAATAGTTTCCTTCATTTGCTTACTAGCTAGCTAGCGTGTTGAGTCATCTCTATACGTAGCGTCGACCAAGCACGGAGATAAGAGAGGACACTTCTCTCTATTAACTAGCTAACACAATACAAAACCCCTAAATTAACCCTACAAAACCCCCCACCCCCACCCCCCCTTCAGAAAAAAAACAAAAAATGCAGCACCTGAAATGCTGATGCGTGGAAGCCTTTTGGTCCCGGTTGGTGGCACCAACCGGGACAAAAGGCCCCCTGCCTGGGCAAGCGGCAGCCGCCACGTGGATCCCCCATCTGTCCTGGTTCCTGGGCGACCCGGGACTAAAGGGACATGGCTTTAGTAATAACCCTTTAGTCCTCACCAACCAGGTCGAATGGGTTTTTTTCTACTAGTGATATTCAATCACCGACCTCTAAAGAAATATAATTTAGTCCCAACCTAATAATAGTCTACATAAATCGTTAGTTGTTTTCAATAATTATACTACAGAGTGCATGTGTAATTTGCCTACATAGTTTTTAACAACTAAATATGTTGTTTAATAATAAGCATTCATGTGTTATGTGAAATATCTAGCCCGTGCAACTGCAGGGGTTGACGACTAGTGATAAATAGCCGAAGCCGTCATGTAAAAATGTGTTTTTGGATGCTGCATAAGAGGAATGACAAATCATCTTAACGCTCACAATCTTAGATGAGCATATTATGAGAGAACTATGGAACTAATGAGGAAGTACATTATAAGTATTCCAGTTGTTTTTTAGAGATGAGAACCAACTATGGATGGTTAGGAGGACAGTTGTAGCCGACCTCATCATGGATCAAACCCAAGGTTTATTTGAAGAACAGGACCCTCCATGATTCTATTGATCAGCGCACGAAGGGGATTTATATCAAGCACAACAACAAAGCTACACCCCTCAAAAAACATACTTAGCTATGTATAGGCATGCACGACGTGCGAGACCAAGTGGAGGACATCGTGGGGCTACCTCCCCCCCCCCCCCCCCACCTAGGTGCAATCACAATTGATTCATTAAGGACGTCCAGGCTGGACCAGAAGTCAAGGAAGATTGTCGACGGGAGCCCCTTCATGAAGATGTCGTCGAACTGGGATGTGGAGGGGACATGTAGAACAAACATTGCCGAAGAAACCAGCTCACAGATGAAGTGAAGATCAATATTGATATGCTTTGTCCGTTGATGTTGTACAAGGATGATGGAGAGGTACATCACGCTCACGTTGTCGTGGTAGACGATCTCCGCCTTGTCCGGTGGCCTGTCGGAGCTTGTGGAGTAGTTGTCGCAGCCAACATGCCCCTACCATGGCGTTTGCGAGGACACTGTACTCTATCTCTGCGCTAGAGCATGAGACTGTCTGTTGACGCTTCACGGTCCAAGACATGAGGTTGTCACTGATGTAAACGTATTAACCCCGTAAAAGACTTCCGTGTGTCGGGGCAGCCGGCAAGTCCGTGCCCAAGTACATGCTCAACCGGTGGTCGGAGGAGCACCATCGGTGAAGCCTGAGCTGGGGGGGGGGGTCCGAATATTCTTAGAATTATTGGGATTTAGACAATCTTTTATATCCAATAATTTCTAGGAAAATACCATAGGGCACATTCATGCATGACAAGAAATAAGTTGAGATTTTTGCGCTAATGGAAAATGAAATCAAATGGTTGTGAATACTTTCATTCATCTCCCAATTGAGGGCATCGATATTTTGGTTTCGGTTTCATTTCTCCATTAGTACATTGATTTCTTCATTCCATGCGTGCTAGCATATTTTTATCATTCATTAAGTTGAAATGATTGGCCTACTAATGAAAGACAAAACTGACCACTTAATAGGACTTTTACTGCATCTGTATCTCCTCTCCTTAATGGAAATTAGTGCGTCCATTTTCAGTTTCATCTTGTCACACCTATAAGAGGTTTCTCATATTCCCAATGAGACACACAACACATCACCTTGTTCGGAAAATTGTGCCGCCTATGTTTTTCCCATCTCGCTTCGTCTGCGTGCATCGGGGAGTGAGGCAGCAGGCCTCCTGAACTCCACCTCTTGCAATCCTATGCGGGAGAGGGGCGATCATGTTTTTGGGTTGCAATTTGGTGCGAGTGATGCATCCTTGTTCATCGTGGCTGCAATAAATGATGAGTTCCCCAACGACTACTTCTTCCCCGACGTCAACGACTTCTTCGATGACATGACAAATGGGGCATCTGCTTCTGCTTTTGCTGTTATGTATGTCATTTTATCCTTTCTGCTAGGGTTAGTGTTTGGAGTACTACTAGTAGCAATCCATATAAATATGATGTCTTTTCCTTATGATTTTGATTGCATGACTAGTTTCAATATTTTGTTGCCTATCACGTTTATCTTCACTATCATGTTTTCCTATTGTTTTTCTGTATTAAATTCAACCGGAAAATGTCATCATCAATCCGGAAACCTGATGTGTGTAGGCAATTTCCTCAAATTGTATTTGCTACTACTCTTAAGCCTTTTGTGTTTGAGGGTGTCAATTATAAGAGGTGGCGTACGAGGGTAGTTCTTTGGCTTACCACAATGAACTGTTTTCACGCCTCTAAGGACTTTCCAGGGTAAAGACTCCCTATTTAGCGTTGTTCTGAGTGTTCTTGGTGACAAGATTATTGTGCATTCATGACCATCACGGTTGGTAAGGATATGTGGGATGCGCTGAAGGCCAAGTTTGCGGTCGCGGATGCAGGAAGTGAGTTGTATATCATGGAACCGTCTCATGACTACAAGATGACTGATGACCGCTTCGTTGTTCAGTAGGTTCATGAGATTTAGTTGCTCACTGAAGAACTTGAGCATCTCAATTGTGTGTTACCGGAAAAATTCATTTCCGGAGGCATCATTGCCAAGATCCAACATCTTGGAGGAATTTTGCAACCTCTATGATGCACGAGACGCAATAGTTTACCATTTTCAATCATATTCACACTCTTGATGTGGAAGAGAAGAAGAGAGCAAATGGGACACGTGCTCATTTCCATGAGGGGAATTCTAGTGCTAATTTGGTACACAAGAGAAACTTCCAAACCCACAAACCCATGAACAGAAACAACTACGTGGGAAAAGGAAAATTTGAAGGCAAGAACAAAGCCCAACACCTGCCAATTCAAGAAGAAGAAAGAGTCCTATAAGAACAAAGGAAAATGCCATGTATGCGGTAGTGAAAATCTTTGGGCTTCATCCTGCAATGACAATTGGGCTTCCTTGCATCAAGAAGAGTGATTGATGCAACTATGGATGGTTAGGGGGACAGTTCTAGCCTAGCTCATCATGGATCAAACCCTAGGTTTATTTGAAGAAGAGGACCCTCCATGATTCTATTGATCAGCGCACGAAGGGGATTTATAACAAGCACAACAACATAGCTACACCCCTAAAAAAACATACTTAGCTATGTATAGGCATGCACAACGTGCGGGACCAAGTGGAGCACATCATGGGGCTACCCCCCCCCCCCCCCACCCGGGTGCAATGACAATTGATTCATTGAGGACGTTCAGGATGGACCAAAAGTCAAGGAAGAAGGTCGACGGGAGCCCCTTCATGAAGATGTCGTCGAACTGGGATGTAGAGGGGACCTGTAGAACACAAACATTGCTGAAGAAACCCGCTCACAGACAAAGTGAAGATCGATATTGATATGCTTTGTTTGTTTATGTTGTACATGGTTGATGGAGAGGTACATCGCGCTCACGTTGTCGTGGTAGACGATCTCCGCCTGGTCTGGTGGCCTATCGGAGCTGGTGGAGTAGTTGTCGCAGCCAACATGCTTCTACCATGATGTTTGCCACGACACTGTACTCCGTCTCTGCGCTAGAGCATGATACTGCATGTTGACGCTTCGCGGTCCCAGATACGAGGTTGTCACCGATGTAAACATAGTACCCCCGTAATAGACTTCCATGTGTCAGGGCAGCCGGCAAGTCCGCGCCCAAGTTCACGCGCAACCGGTGGTCGGAGGAGTGCCATAAGTGAAGCCTGAGCAGCGGGGTGGTGCGAATACTGTTAGAATTATTGGGATTTAGACCATCTTTTATATCCAATAATGTCTAGGAAAATACCATAGGGCACGTTCATGCATGACTTCAAATAAGCTGAGATTTTTTCGCTAATGGAAAATGAAATCAAATGGTTATGAACGTTTTCATTCATATCCCAATTGATGGCATCAATATTTTGGTTTCGGTTTCATTTCTCCATTAGTACATTTGTTTATTCATTCCATGCGTGCTAGCATATTTTTATCATGAAGAAGTTGAAACGATTAGCCTACTAATGAAAGACGAAACTGACCACTTAATAGGTTTTTTAGTGCATCTATTCCTACTCTCCTTAATGGAAATCAGTGGTTTCATCTTGTCACGCCTATAAGAGGTTTCTCATCTTCCCAATGAGACACACAACACATCGCCTTATTTCAGAACATTGCGCCGCATATCTTTTTCCCATCTCGCTTCTCGACGTGCACCGGCGAGTGAGCCAGTAGGCCTCCGAATCTCTACATCTTGTGATCCAATATGGGACAGGGGCGATTATGTTTTTGGGTTGCGCTTTGCTGCGACTTCTGTATCTTTGTTCATCGTGGTTTTGATAAATGACGAGTTCCCCAACGACGACTTCTTCCTCGACGTTGACGACCTCTTCGATGACATGATGAATGGGCATCTGCTTCCGCTTTTGCCGCGTTGTATGTCATTTTATCTTTTCTGTTAGGGTTAGTGTGTGGAGTACTAAAAGTAGCAGTCGATATAAATATGATGTCTTTTCCTTATGATTTCAATTGCATGACTAGTTTCAACAATTTGTTATCCATAACGATTGTCTTCACTATCTGTTTGCCTATTGTTTTTCCGGATTAAATTCAACTAGAAAATGTCTTCAGCAATCCAAAAACCCGATGTGTGTAGGTAATTTTCTCCAACTGTATTTGCTGCTACTCTTAATCCTTTTGTGCTTGAGGGTGTCAATTATAAGATATGGTGTGCGAGGGTAGTTCTTTGGCTTACCACCATGAACTATTTTCAGGCCTCTAAGGGCAAGCCAGAGGGAGAGCTAACTGCTGAGAAGGAGCGAACTTTCCAGGCTACAGACTCCCTATTTAGAGGTGTTGTTCTGAGTGTTCTTGGTCACAAGATTATTGATGCATTCGTGACCATCACGGTCATTAAGGATATGTGGGATGCTCGAGGCCAAGTTTGCGGTCGCGGACGCAGGAAGTGAGTTGTATATCATCGACCAGTATCATGACTACAAGATGACTGATGATCACTCCGTTGTTCAGCAGGTTCTTGAGATTCAGTCGCTCACTAAAGAACTTGAGCATCTCAATTGTTTGTTACGGGAAAATTCATTGTCGGAGGCATCATTGCCAAGCTTCCACCTTCTTGGAGGAATTTTGCTTCCTCTATGAAGCACAAGAGGCAACGATTTACTATTTTCAATCATATTGGCACTCTTGATGTGGAAGAGAAGATGAGAGAAAAAGACACACAAGATCATTTCCATGAAGGGAATTCTAGTGCTAATTTGGTACACAAGAGAAATTTCCAAACCCACAAACCCATAAACAGAAATGACTATGTGGGAAAAGAAAAATTTGAAGGCAAGAATAAAGCCCAACACCTGCCAACTTCAAGAAGAAGAAAGAGACCCATAAGAAGAAAGGAAAATGCCATGTATGCGGTAGCGAAAATCATTGAGCTCCATCCCGCAATGACCATTGGGCTTCCTTGCATCAAGAATAGTGATTGATGCAACTATGGATGGTTAGGAGGACAGTTGTAGCCTAGCTCATCATGGATCAAACCCTAGGTTTATTTGGAGAAGAGGACTCTCCATTATTCTATTGATCAGCCCACAAAGGGGATTTATACCAAGCGCAACAACATACTTAGCTACACCCCTCAAAAAACATACTTAGCTATGTATAGGCATGCACAACGTGCGAGACCAAGTGGAGCACATCTTGGGGCTACCCCCCCCCCCCCCCCCCCCACCCGGACGCAATCACAATTAATTCATTGAGGACGTTCAGGCTGGACTAGAAGTCAAGGAAGACGGTCAACAGGAGCCCCTTCATGAAGATGTCGTCGAGCTGGGATGTAGAGGGGACCTGTAGAACACAAACATTGCCGAAGAAACCCGCTCACAGACGAAGTCAAGATCGATATTTATATGTTTTGTCCGTTGATGTTGTACAAGGTTGTTGCAGAGGTACATCACTGTCACGTTGTCATGGTAGACGATCTCGGCCTTGTCTGGTGGCCTGTCGGAGCTCGTGGAGTAGCTGTCACAGCCAAGATCCCTCTACCGTGATGTTTGCCCCGACCATGTACTCCGTCTCTGCACTAGAGCATGGGACTGTCTTTTGATGCGTCACGGTCCCAGACACGAGGTTGTCACCGATGTAAACATCATACCCCCGCAATAGACTTCTGAGTGTCGGGGCAGCCGGCAAGTCCGCACCCAATTACACGCTCAACCGGTGGTCGGAGGAGCGCCATAGGTGAAGCCTGAGCTGCAGGGAGGTGCGAATATTGTTAGAATTATTGGGATTTAGACCATCTTTTATATCGAATAATATCTAGGAAAATACCATAGGGCACGTTCATGCATGACAAGAAATAAGCTGAAATTTTGCGCTAATGGAAAATGAAATAAAATGGTTGTGAATGTTTTCATTCATCTCCCAATTGATGGCATCAATATTTTTGTTTCGTTTTCATTTCTCCTTAGCACATTGATTTCTTCATTCCATGCGTGCAAGCGTATTTTTTATCATGCGAGAAGGTCAAACGATTGGCCTAATAATGAAAGACCAAACTAATCACTTAATAGGATATTTAGTTCGTCTATTTGTCCTCTCCTTTATGGAAATTAGTGCGTCCATTTTCAGTTTCATCTCCTCACGCCTATAAGAGGTTTCTCATCTTCCCAATGAGACACACAACACATCACCTTGTTCCAAAACATTGTGCCGCCTATCTTTTTCCCATCCCGCTTCTCGGCGTGCACTGGGGAGTGAGATAGCGGGCCTCTGAAACTCCACCTCTTGTGATCCGGTACGGGAGAGGGGAGATCATGTTTTTGGGTTGCACTTTGGTGCGGCTGCTGGATCCTTGTTCATCATGGCTGCGATCAATGACGAGTCCTTGATGACGACTTCTTCCCGACGTCAACGACATCTTCAATGACATGAAGAATGGGGCACCTGCTTCGAAATTTGTTGCTCCGTATGTCATTTTATCCTTTCTATTCGGGTTAGTGCTTGGAGTACTACTAGTAGTAATCGATATAAGTATGATGTATTTTCCTTATGATTTTGATTGCATGAGTAGTTTCAACAATTTGTTGTCTATCAAAATTATCTTCACTATCATTTATTCCTATTGTTTTTTTGGATTAAATTCAACGGAGAATCTATACTACTTATAAAGAAGCAAACATCATCTTCTCTAAACGCACCCCACAAAACATACATAGATCCATTACCACTGCATGATTAGTTCACTAAACTCAATCTAACGGCTAGCCCTAACCTAATCTGTTCTCTGTGTGCACTTAGCAATTTACCTTGACTGACCGTACTCCACCGCGGAGGAAAATATGAAAGTCCACGCCTAGTCAATTAGGAAACTATAATCACGGACACATCCTATTAAGAAACTAATCATGGACGCATCCTATTATTAGGAAACTAATCACATATGCATCCTATTAGAAAACTAATCACAGACACATCTAATTATTAGGAAACTAATCATGGACACATCCTATTAGATAATTAATCACAAACACATCTAATTATTAGAAAACTAATCACGAGCACATCCTATTGTCTCCTATCGGGGACTCGCGATCGCGAGTCGCTTGCTGCCACCAGCCATCACGCACGCGAGCCATAGTGGGAGACACGTGACGAGGAGCTGCGGCTTCCTCCGAGCACACACACGTGCTGTCAGCTTGTCGCCGCCTTCGTCTTCTGCTTGGAGGCCAACTCGCTCTTCTACTGACCGCAACGACTTCGTCCACGTTCAGGGCATGCTCAGGCAACCACCGGCATCCATGTCGACTTTAGCTCCATCCACAACACCCACGACGACAACCACCCACCACCAACGCCCTTCAAGTCCAATCTGCCAACCATCATCATCCCCAGGGCTGTGCAGGTCTCGGCCACCGCGCTGGAGGTGAAGCTAATCACGGCCCCATCTCGCTCGCCCGACGCCACCACCGACTCCCTCATATCTGACGCGTGCTCCTCCGTTGGACACCCTTGTTCAGTACTCACGCGTGGACGACGTCGTCCAAAGACATCCTACCTTAGTGGGACACTAGAACTCCCCATTCCCCAGTGCGTGGAGGCCGCCGCCTCAAAGCTGGATGACTGACTCCCCAGCTGGCAAGAGGACACCGTCGCCGCGGCCGCTCGCAGGCCTGAATGACGGACACGCTCGCCTTCACGCGAACGCGCCGTAAGCAGGCACTAATCAGGTAAGCACCGAGTGTTTTTTTTACTGTCATCACTGCGTCGCCGGTGGTGACACATCTAGAAGTACAACAACTGGAGATGAGGCAATGAGAAACATAGGAGCGTTGGAGCACACCCAGTTGGGTTTCAGGCAACCAATGCCTTCTTTCTTTATTTTTTCACTGATTTTCAGGTATCTGCTGTTTTTTTAAGTACTGGCAACCTGTTATTACATGGCCCACTCACGACTACACAGTGAACTCACAGACAAATTTGCTGAACCAAGACCTTACTTGCAGTCATGATATTACGTTTCACTGGAAAAAAACCAGAAGTTTGCATAAGTTTTAGTGAAAAAATCTGAAGTTAGGATAAGTTTTACTCAAAAAAACGTGAAGTTTGCATAAGTGTATTTGTTTGTCCGGCAGATACAAGGTAATTGTAATTTTACATGAGCATTTTCATACCGTCCTTATCTACAGTTGAGTTAAATGTTTTCCTGATAGAAAACTTGGACCAATACAAGAGAAGCAAAAAATGCATGTTGATTATGATGAAGACTATTTATGTGTAGTACACAAATTACTGTTCCAAGTTGTCATATTAATGCTTTTGTCCAGTGAATAACAAGTATAATTTATCACTGTAATTTTTATTTGGTTTACATGTTCTATTTTCATAATAAAGTAAGTCACTTTTCTTGCTTCCAGACATTACGACAATTATGATGTAATAGCAAAATCGGATGGTCCAACTAGCATTTTTTTGTCTTGTTTCACAGCTGATTCTATGCAGTCAAAATATCTCTACACTTCTCTATAGTCCGACAATGGCTTCCTCTTTTCAGCAAACCATAGTGGTCTCTTCCCACTATTGTGGTTGACACTCAATTGTAAAAATATGTAGTACTTGACTGGAGTTTGTTGGCACTGAAACAGTTACTTAGCTTATCCTAAGTGACATTTTCATGTGTGATAATACTTGCATAAATGTGTGCATATGGAGAATCACGATGAATCTTCTAAATAATTTTGAGTTTTATACGTTGGGAAAAGTGGGTGGTCTTTTAATACAGGAGACATGTTGATTAAGGGGAAATGATATTGATTAAGGGGAAACAATATTTCAAATTATTTGCACGAGTTGGGAATAAGAGATTGTGTACTTTATAGGGAAATTTCAAATTTACGAATAAATTGTCTTGTATTAAGTTTAGTATAATGTGTTAGTCCAAATAGACTTGCGTTGCACGTGCACACTTATTAGTCCAAATAGACGTGCGTTGCACGTGCACACTTACTAGTGTCTTCAGCAATCCAAAAACCTGATGTGTGTAGGGAATTTCCTCCAATTGTATTTGTTGCTACTCTTAAGCCTTTTGTGCTTGAGGGTGTCAATTATAAGAGGTGGCATGTGAGGGTAGTTCTTTGGCTTACCACCATGAACTGTTTTCACGCCTCTAAGGGCAAGCCAGAGGGAGAGCCAACTGCTGAGCAGGACCGAACTTTCCAGGCTACAGACCCCCTATTTAGATGTGTTGTTCAGAGTGTTCTTGGTGACAAGATTATTGATCCATTCATGACCATCACAGTCGGTAAGGATATGTGGGATGCGCTCGAGACCAAGTTTGTGGTTACAGACGCAGTAAGTGAGTTGTATATCATGGAACAGTATCATGACTACAAGATGACTGATGAACGCTCCGTTGTTCAGTATGTTCATGGGATTCAGTCGCTTACTGAAGAACTTGAGCATCTCAATTGTTTGCTAGCGGACAAATTCATTGCTGGAGCCATCATTGCCAAGCTTCCACCTTTTTGGAGGAATTTTGCTACCTCTATGAAGCACAAGAGGCAATAGTTTACTGTTTTCAATCATATTTGCACTCTTGATGTGGAAGAGAAGACAAGAGCGAAAAAAACACGTGCTCTTTTCCATGAGGGGAACTCTAGTGCTAATTTGGTACACAAGAGAAATTTCCAAACCCACAAACCCATGAACAGAAACAACCATAAGGGAAAAGGAAAATTTGAAGGCAAGAACAAAGCCCAACACCTACCAACTTCAAGAAGAAGAATGAGACCTATAAGAAGAAAGGAAAAAGCCATGTATGCGGTAGTGAAAATAATTGGGCTTCATCCTTCAATGACCATTGGGCTTCCTTGCATCAAGAAGAGTGCTTGATGCATATGGATGGTTAGCAGGACATCTGTAGTCTCGCTCATCATGGATCAAACCCTAGGTTTATTTGAAGAAGAGGACTCTCCATGAATCTATGAATCAGCCCACGAAGGGGATTTATACCAAGCACAACAACATACTTAGCTACACCCCTCAAAAAACATATTTAGCTATGTATAGGCATGCACACACTAGTAGAAAAAGGGCAAATTGTCCCGGTTCGTAGGGGCCTTTTGTCCCGGTTTAGGAATCGGGACTAAAAGGTCGTTACTAATGCCCTTGACCTTTAGTCCTGGTTCTTACACAAACCGGGACAGATGGGCCTCCACGTGGCCGGTGCGGCGAGCCCAGGCAGGAGGCCCTTTGGTCCCGGTTGGTGGCACCAAACGGGACCAATAGGCATCCACTCGTCAGCATTTCAGGTGCTGGGATTTTTGTTTTTTTAAAGAGGGGGGGGGGGTTGGGGGTTTTGGGGGGTTAATTTAGGTGTTTCATACATTGTGTTAGCTAGCTAATTAATAGGGAGAAGTTTCCTCTCTAATCTACGTGCTTGGTCGATGCTACGTACTATAAGTACTAGTAGAGTGCCTGTGCGTTGCCACGGGCTCTTGAAATAGTTTGCAAGAGTTACATGTTACATTTCACACGTACAAACAATATAACACAGACACAATTATTGAATGATTGAAGTCCAATTTTGCAATGTAAATTGATAACAAAAAAGATTAACGACATGTGCATGTAATAAACTGAGCGATGTTCGACCTTAACATATATTACAAAACTATCAATATCTAGATGATGCGTTTACAAAATTCTTTCACAATATCAGGAAAGATGCCTTTAGCTTCATTCCCGCAATGTTTTAGCAAGTATAATAAAAACTGTTTCCTCAACTCATACCCATCTTGCACAAATATTATATGTAGTTAGCATGAAAATTTCACGCCGAAGGTCTTAAATCATGTAACGGACAATACTCACCCTGTAAATCGGCTTGACCAATTCTTTACTGTTCCACCAGAGCATAAAATGAAAAACAAAATAGTCAGACACATTCCTGTAATTTTTTAATTAATAATATAAAAAATATAGTAATAACAAAAATAAATGTGTTTATTATGAATTCATTACCCGTCTATACTCGTTGAAATACCAAACGGAAATAAATGTTATCATTTAGATATATCGGAATTTCAACCAGGCAGCTTTATTTTGAGTGCTTCTTTGAAATCCCTTGCAAAACTTTTTAATTTCAGTGCATGCCTCAAATTTTTATCCTCTAACTATTGTGATGTTTGAATAGGGTCCATAATATATAGACGACGTGCCTCTTTATCGATTACGTATAAAATGTATTAGCCGATGGATGCATAGGGAAGATAAATCTACAAGTGAAGCTATTAGAAACAACAATAAACCATGATTACAATAGACAAAAGACTTTACTTATCATATTGCACGATGAGATGTCGTTGTCTATCCCAGACAGCTATCAAATAATGTTGCCAACGTCTGGATAGTTTCCTTCTCGCAAAACTTCTGACCTCGTGTTGACTCTAGCTAATGGACCTCGTGTCCCCCTCGCAACCAATTCTCTCACCGCAACCGCCCCTCTCACTCTTTCTCGCTGCCACCTTCCATCCACGCTCACCATCCCCTCCCCTCCCATCAATCGCTATGTCGCCCATCCCCTCCCCGGTTATCTGTTTTGGTCAGATCTGATGAGTTGCGGTGAGCACATATATGTCACGGTGAGTAGCCGGATTCAGCGACGACATCAATATGGCCATCTCATGGCGATTTTCTGGTGCCATGGGCTTCATACAATACGATTTATACCTCGGGCGATCCGTGACATCGATCTGGCCTTCCTAGGTCAATTTTCGGTGCCAAGGGTGTCCTCCAGGTAAATTGGTGTCTTGTGCAACCACGTCCATGGCTCCTTTCCCCCGCTAGACATTAACTCGATGGTGTCTTTCCCTGAATCCATCGCAAGTTAATTGCCCATCCGTTGCTACAGAGCATACACATTTTTGTAGTTTAACATAAACCTTTAGGATACTCGTCCAAATAGGGTGGTGTTATCGACAATTCTTTTACCATTAAATAACTCCTCATCTTCTTTTCTTTTTCTTATTTCATCCACTATTTTTGTCTCTCCACCCTCTGTCCAAACTTTCCACCTCTGGCAGTTGTGCATGATGCAGTCAGCTCAAATTTCCTCTTACACCCCACTCACACACACATCAAAATTCAAACCCATCGGTCTGTGGTAGTGAACCCCTGGAGATAGCTGGACCTTCAACTTGTTATAGCTCATGTTGACTGATAATTACATATAAGTGCCTCACCTTGATAGTTGATCCCGCAATAGTTGTGGTAGAAACTGGTTGTGCCATCCTAAACGGGTCAAGACAATACAACTGAAAAGAGTTTCAAACATGACATCTGCATAACAAGATTATGTAAACATTGGATTAGAAATAGCCTCAACAGATTATATCAATATTTATCATTCTGTCTAACAAACCCGTATAGTAGATGTTTTGTGCAAAATCAATATCAATAGTTGGTGGTTTATGCAATTTCCTCTTCAATTTATTCCGCGTCACCATTGGGACTTTGGGAGAAGACAAGCCTAATTGTCAATGCGTTTGACATAATTCCAACGAGCACGACGTTGCCGAGCATGCCCTTCGTCATCTTGAACTTGAATCCGTCGTGTCGTGCGCGTGCCTCCGTGTAATTTGCACTTGAAGTGTCACCACGAGCTGAGCTCAGGTGTTAGTTCAGAAGCTGCAAGTCCAGTCACTTCTTTCCCCATCACGGTCACTACCCATGAAGATTAGGGCCCCAATATTGCATTTTATGCCTATGCTTCCGTGTAGACTGCCTCGCATGACCGCGATGACATAAGATCTCCGCGTTCGTAATGACTAATGACAAATTAATGTACCTAGACCGACTGCGCGAGCTGGTCCTTAAAGTGTGAAACCCGGCGAATATTGACATCTGAGCACGGGCACATAGTGCCTGCTCTTTTGAAGTTCAAAAAACCAGATTTTTACGGCTCAAAAATTTTCAAATTTTTGTGGGCACACATATATAGCAGTGCAGTGTAAGGGGTCAAATTTTCAGCAATATACGTGCTCGCATGTATAAAAGATACAAAAAAGACAAAACACATGCACTTGGTTTTTGTTGTTTTTGGCTGAAAATTTGTCTCTTTTGTGCAACACATAATACAACGTACTATTGAATGAAATTTCACCGGTACTTAAACCACATGCATGCGTATTATTCAAATCTTTTGAACACCTTTTTTGAGCAGTGAACACCTTTTTTGAGCAGTTCAAAATAACGTGCTCCGTTGCCCCGGTGGTCCAAAAATCCATTTTAGAAATCCGGCCCATTCATTCATGCATGCAGCCTCTCTCTCCTCGTATGCGTGACGACCGACCGACTCCTGTAGAATGCCCGTGCGATGCCACGGGCTTTTTAGTTTGTTTTAATCTGATTGCACCTATGAATTCATTGCATATCTGTCTCTCGTTCCCCACTTTGTCTACCACTCTCCATCTCTCTCCCTTACCTTCTCTTTCCCACCCTCGCTCCATCTTTCTTTCTAGCCCTCTCTATCTCTCTAGGAGACAATCCCCTAATGAAGAAAAAGCCCCCCCCCTTTATATTATAAAATAAAGCAACCATCACCTCATACATCCGAGAAGACCGATACAAACACACGCCACCACCGCACTCAACACACATCCAAAGAAAGATACAAAGGTGCCGACAAACCACCCCAACGACTACCAAGCATACTACGAATGAGCACAGAAGAACCGCTTCTAGCCGACGGACAACCACATGAGTGATCCACCGAGGAGAGGTGAGACGGCCAACGCCGGAGCGGGTACTCCAAAACGGCGCCTCTAAGAAGGGCAGGACCACGGATAGCCGCCACCGTCTGATCCCGTGGATCAAGTTTTCACCCAGAGCAACACGAAGGGAGTGAGAGTACCGTGGCGGAGCCTGCAAGAAGGAAACAACATCTACGGACGTCGCCGCCAACGGCTAGTACAAAGATTGGGCAAGTTATGTACCCTGGTGCTCTGACTCCCTCCGTCGCACCCCGACTCTGCCAACCACCCGCATCCATGCCGCCTGAGCTGCCATGTTTGCTCGCCCGCACCCAAGCCGCACAAATCCGCCCAAGATCAATGCGCCTCCCATCGCCAGGGCCGCGGCTCTGCACCTAGACCTCCATGAGAACATCAAAGGGGGTGGCTTCAAATAGCTCCGCCAACTCCAACCACCGCCTGAACAGACAATGCCCGTCCCACCTGAAGCGTTGCCAGAAAGCACCAGGCTGGGGAAAGGGGAAGGGGGAGGAGCGACACATGGCCACAACTGGCACACCTCCTATGTCGGCGACATGCGACTCAACAACGGTGGAGCCCTCGTCCCTCGTACCGACCTCCCCCTCCCCCCCTGCCGAAGCACCCCTGCTTCGCCCCACCACGGCTAATGGTGCAGACTGGCGAGAGGCCACAACAACCACATGTCTGCCGAAGAGGAGGGTAGATCCACCGTCAAGGATGGGCCCAAGAGAAGCCCACCCGCGCCGCACGCCATCGTCCAAAAGCCGGGGAGGAAGGCCCGACCAGACTCCAGGACGCGCACGCACCCCCACCACCTCAGCCACGCCACCAGCCCGCTGCCACGCCCTGCATATAGCGCCACACCCTCGTTGGACCCACGGCACCCTGCGCCACCAGAGGCGGACGGGGAGGAGAAAGCCCCGCTGCCACCCAGCCTAACCAGCCCGCGTGGACGACGATGAGGAGGGCGAAGATGGGCTGAGCCAAGCAGCAACTTTTGGGAGTCAATCCTAACTTATCCCCATGTACATACAACATCCTACCCAGTCGCCGCCTCCAAAAAGTTAGGGTTCTCTGCATGCCGCCGGCGCCGCCGCCGGTCCGTCCCATCTTCGGTGGCCTTAGGGCCATGGAGACGGAGTGGATCTCGGCCCTTGCCGGTGGGAGGGCCCTGTTTATATATATATTTTTGAGCTTTGTTAGGGTTTGTGTCCTGCTCAGGAAGGCGAGACAACGGCGGCTCCCTGAAGATGGAATAAAGGTCCCCCGCCTAGCCCCCGTTCCGGTGATGCGTCTAGCATCATCGGTGGACGCGTGGAGGTGTGTCTCCAGCGGATCTATCTTTGGTGGATTTGCTTGGATCTGTTCGTCGTTCATCTTCGTTCGTTTGTTTTCAATTTGGATCCTTTTGATCTATACTCTTCATCTGTGACGGTTGATGTTGTGGTGTGTTGGTTCTATAGGGCCTTAGCACGACAACTTCCCGACTATCTTTCCCGGCTCCGACAAGGGAGGGGCGATGACAGCGGCGCGCCTTCAGCTCGCTTCAGTGCTTGTAGTCGTCGCTAGGATGTCTACGGATCTTGATGTATATTTTTATTATTTCTCATCATCCCTAACTTTGAAAGCCTTCCAACATTCGTCATCCACTCCCTCCTAGAACTTACAGAGAGGTAAGTTTTAGGGGAAGGGTTGGGTGTAACAACCTTTAACTCCTCAAAATTTGAGTAGAATTTGGAGGGCCTTTTGAGGAGTTAAATTTTAGGGGAAGCACTTTAGATGCCCTTACTTCTCAGATTATGTTTCCAAATCTAATAAATAATTTATTGTCAGGTGTCTTGTAATCTCTGTCCTCATACTATCTACATCGAAGCAAGGATGAAAACTAAAGAAAGTTGTACTGGAACAAAACAACTATATTCTATTATTTGAGAGAGATTTTCCCTCGGTATTTGATGTCCCCTTTATAGGAGGGCATTGTCACTCCATGTCAAGTCTTGATTGGATTCTTCCAACCTGAAATATATAGTACCATAAATGTTTTGTAGAATAGGGGAAACTTTTATATACACACACACACACAAAGATGGTGTATGGATGGTTTTTCTGCAACACACTGAAGGAGAACATGTAGAGGCATTTTCTCTTCAGGAATAATGTTTATTTTTGTCAATACAAGTTATCTTAATCTATAGATCAATGAACATGGTTAAGTACTAAATTTCATGGATTCATGTAATATGTATCTTTTATCAGTTAGTACTAATTTGCAGATGAATCAAATGCAAAATAGCAACGGATCACTTTACCATCCATTAAACCTGCAGTATCGACAATTACTGTTGGGGCTACCCAACAGTTATTCTGCTCAAAAAAGATAGTCGACAAAACACATCAATCTAAGGCCCTGTTTGATTCATAAGTCCTAGGACTTGCCCCAACTAAAAAGCCCCTCCCTGTTTGTTTTCCAGGGACTAAAAAGTCGCTAGTCCCTCCCTGGAGTTATTAAATGACCATGTTACCCCTAGTATACAGAAAAATAACAACCAAACAACACCATGGGCCGGCGGGGCAATGGGTGCAGGGAGGGGCATGGTTGGAAAAGTCTCAAAAAGTCCTAAAAAAGACTCTCCTTGAGAGTCTTCTTCATTTAGTCCCAAAAAGCAACTTTTAGTCCCTAGTAGTCCCTCCTGTTTGATTAAAAAGTCTCTAAGATGGACTTTTTCTAGTCCCTACACCAAAAAGTCCCTGGAAACAAACACCCCCTAAGTTGTCTGCAAGACCTCTATAACTGTAACACCATAGCAGAGAGAGTACAAAACTCAGGATGGCCAATAATCCATGCTAATATTTTAAAATTTTCCCTAATCATCTATCTTTAGTCATTGACAGAAATTAGAGGGCGGAAAAGATAGAACCACCCTCACTTAAATCACCCAAGGTTGATGTGCGATGTGCCTGTCAAGAGACTCCAAAATAAGTCCAGTGCTAGCCTTCTCTCCTTTGACCTTCGCAGCCATCACGCCAGCTTCCACCATGCACCTGTCTTCCTCCATGCACCCCCTTCCATCACTTCCTCGACCTCTTCATCCTTTGGTGTAGGATCCTTTGTGTTCGCTTCTTTCTTGAGGCATCAAATAATGTATATCGTCGGATAAGAATTACAAGATGTTTAACACAAGGTGTTTGTTCATAATTGGCTTAGCAACAATTAAAAAGCACTGCATCTTCAATAAATGGTAAAATACTTAAGAAGCAAGACATTTATAAGTAACTTTACCATTTCCTTCAACTGTCCTTTCTTCAGGAGCTCAGGGGCTAACTATCTTGGCGGCAAGCAGGCTACCACGCAAAGATTCTGGATGCAAAAAGAAAGTAACAATGTTTATTAATTCAGCCATATTCCTAGTATCCACATATTAGTTTGTGTTAAAAAAAACAATGCACAAATCTTATCACTGCCGTTGTATTCAATGTTTTTGTCAATGTCCTCCTTTTACAAAAATATCCTTAAAATCATCCCTCCCCTCTTAACATTAAGGAGTGATCTTGCAAATACAAAAGGATTAGGATATGAACACCAATTATGAAATGGTGACTCGTAGCAATGATTTTCATAAAAAAGGTCACTGAACACAATAAATATAGGGCTATGCTATGGCCTTATAATTAACAGTTTTGATTGGTACTTATAATTAACAGCAGATAATAAAAACTGTACGTAAAGTTAAAATATGGAAAATAGTACTGAATTGGGTGTATGAATATTGCAAAGAACTTATGGTGTATGAACATATTATTCGGAGGCATAAGGCCATGTCCAACGCTCAGCTGCCTGTTTGGACGCCTAACGAACAATAATAATAATTAATTAAGTCAATTAGCATAGGTCTAGGAGTCCCCGCCTCTAGTGTTGCAAATTTAGTAGGTGTCGTGTGTTAACATTGTAGCAACCAACCTGATTATCGCTTCCATGACCAAGTTAGCCATACCGAGGAAGTCTGATGTACTGAATAGCACAGAAGAACTAAATACATCTTCAAAGAAATGACGTAGGAAAACCCCACTAATAACAACCAAAGCAGATAATTATCTAAACATTTTATCATGAGAAGATGATCAAAGCCTTTTGCTTTATCTGAAAGAAAAAAGAGCGTGCTAATCTTTAAGTTTCATAGTTTCAGGAAGGCCATACAGTACGGAAGATCCCTCAACCGATGAAAGTTAGATAGTGAAGTCAGCACCACAAACAACATTAGTTGCTTTAGTAACAAGGCAGGGGAGTGGTGACACCTTAGTCCCTGCACCAAATTTGGAACAACATGGAGTCAGGGAGAACACAAAAATAACAGCAACGAAGAACACAGTGGAAAATGAGTTTCCCATATGGTCAAATTCCCATAAAATTGTCAGAACCACCCCATGGTCCTAAACAATATAAGTTATGTATATGCTCATGTCATAAATATTTGTATTGGTTTCATTATCACCCAAACAAGTAGGTTCTAAGAACAGGTGACAATATAAGTTGTATTTGCTGCACTTCTAGTTGTGTCATCTATCAACCATAAAAAAAGCAACAGGAGAGGGAGTCAACCACTCCTTAGTGAACTCGTCCCCAGCTTGTCCGTATACAAAGCACTTCCTTCGTCAGTTACGACCATCGGATGATTTCTTCCAACACCTGCTGCAATCATGGTGTATCTGCAGAACTGAGAAATGCTAATTAGCATTTAGAAACATGCCTATGAAACATGTAATGCCATTGGTCTATTCAGTTCATGTATGTTGAATGCTAGAAATAAGAGTGGTAAGTAAGAAACGTGACAAAAGTTAAGCATCGACTCATACTTGATACCTGCAAGTCTGCAGCCAAGAATCTTGACACGCAAGAACAACAAGAATGGACAACCTGTCCGTCCACTTGTTGACCAGAGCCTAAATGCGCTGTATGGCAGCTTCATTAGGAACTTGAACATGAAAGAGGATCAAAGGAAAAATATTTCTTACTACATGTATATTCAGTAGCTCAGATCCTACAACAGATTGTCTAGGTCTGCTCTTTGTGCAAACTAAAGTATGCACATGTTTTACTGTAATTTAGAAAATTCAAACACAAAGTAGATGATTTCTGCTTGTAGGACAGGTCTGCTACCAACCATTAAGAAGGATTAAGCTAGATGTTGGCAAACCTTGTTCAGGTTGCGGTGGCTAAGATAGGTGATGAATTCTCATGTTTTTTTATTGTCAGCTCCCTAGTACTATGAAGAAACCACATAGGTCTGCATCCAAAATCTTTCTGATGTAGCCAAAAAGAATCGACAATTAGTTTTGTCCTTGAAAGAAATAATGCTAATCAAGCAATCAATGTTATATTTGCGAGCTCGAAAGTATCGGGACCAAGGGATGGTTACTGGTTAGAGCAGCAGATGAACAACAATGGGCGATGCAAGAAATTGAGTTCGCGTGCCAGACGACACTGGCGTATGATGGAACTAACCTGATATGACTTATACTTTCAAGTTGTATTTGCTTGCCCAATAGAAGTGGTAGTACTTGCAGTGCAATGGAACTAACCTGATACGACTTATTTGAGGAGACGACAACAACAACCAAGGAGGCGGCATCGTCCAGGAGGAAGTCCTCGACGTGTGACCTGGACAGCGTCTTGGTCAGGTACTCGGAGTCGGAGATGATGCTGCCATTGCTCACGCTCGCCGAGACACACTGTCGTCGCCCTTGCCGCAGTCTTTATTGCTGGGGATTGTGCTGGTATCTTCCTCCTTCATTCTTAATTCTATCACTGAGCCACATTTGACCTGATTTAGCAAGTTCAACGTACTGACATTATTTGCAGCACAAACCAAGCAGTGAAACATGATTTTAGAAGAACTAAGATATATGTGTGACAGTGTGTCGTTTCACTTTCACATGCTTTCTTAAATGACCAAAAGGAATGGGGACTTCAGTTTTCACAAATGAGTGATCTTAAAATGGTAACGATTAATGACCAACAAGAGCTAATTCTTCAAGCCCAACTAATTTCCTGGATTTCAAAACAAAGCACCAATGCACCAAGACATTTGTCTGTATCACACTGCACCGAGTAATTTCGCATCATGCTTTGAAGCTACCGTGTCTACAATTTCAAACTCAATGGCATAGTAATTTGGTACAAGATAAATGTAGTTGCACACCAAATAATCATGACATACAAGTATTTCATACACTCGGTAACCATTACATCGGATGACCTTGCCTCCTGCATCCTTAATCCTCACATGCTCATCCTTCGTGTCGGGCTGAGACAACAAAGCATAATAAGGTCAGCCCAAAAAACCGGATCATGTACCACGATTGCTTGCAAAATCTTATGTACCTTCTGATAAATTAACAGAGCCACATGCTACTTCCCACGAGAGAGCAAGCCAGAAGGATAACTGCCGTCGAGCGAAGCAGCATGGAACTAACCTGATATGGATTATCTGAAGAGACAAAACAGCAGCGGGAGTGGGGTCACGCCAGCGCCTGGTCTCCCTAGGCCGCGAGGTGGTGCAGCAACGGGAAGAACCCGGCACCGCTAGATGCAGAGGTAGGGTCAACGTGGCCTCCGACCACGACGCCGGCGAGGACCAGAGTTTGTAGCCGCACATTTATCCTCATCCGACCGCTGGATTATTCGCCAGTTTATGCTCATACTAGATCCATCACTACCACTAATCGACACATCAGCAAGCTGCAGTCTTGGTAGGGAGGGGAAAGGAAGGTGGAGGAGGCGTACCTTGGGCATACAGGTCCTGCAGCCCGACGGGAGGGAGATGCTGCAGATGTCGCCGGCGTCGAGGTCCACCGCGGCAGCAAGCACCCCCATATGCCTAGCCCCAGCACCGAGAGCAGGGGTTGGATCCCGATGCTGACGTCTAGGCTAGGGTTTGTCGCCGACCTCCATCCGGATGCTGCGGGTGCGGATCAGGCGCCGTCGTCGCCGTAACAGATCCGTGGCCATCTCTGCCGCCCCATCATCCGGATCCTCGTGATCCACGACGGCCGCGCCTGCCCGGATCGGCATCGGCGGATGCGGCTGCGTATCCTCGGGAGAGGAGGAGCGGATCGGAGGGTGGCGGCAGTGAGATCGCATGAGAGGACGGCGGCTCTGTGTCGTTGAGGGGATCGATAGGTAGCGCTGGGAGTGAGGGAGAAGGTGGGGCGGGGCGACGCCAGGATCGCAAGAGGAGATGGGGCCGGGCGGCGCCGGGAGCCAGGGAGGAGGACGGGGCTGGCGGCGTCGGGCGGTGGTGACGGGATCTAGAGGCCTCGCTCGTGCGAGTCGCCTGATTTTTTGTCGTTGTTTTTTCTTTCGTAGTTCTTTTTTCGTAGGTCTTTTTTCGCTGGTCTTTTTTCATTGAGGCATGCGAGTGCGAGGCGTGCGAGGACTGGAGGCATCGCTCCCTTTTTACCTGGTTTTGGTTGGTTTTCTTTTTGGTACGGGGAAGTGGGAGGTGGAATTGAGGACGAAAAAAAAACGGACGAAAATGGTGGGATGAAAATAAAACCCGGAACGCGACCTACCAACTGAGACATTAGGAGTTTAGATAGATAGAGAGGACTAGACACGCTAGCTAGTAAGCAAATGAAGGAAACAAAAGATCGTCATGAACATATGCATACAGAGAGAAGTGATATCGACCACCTCTCCTTCTCTGAGAGATTGATCGAACAACAAGTTCTCGTATATCTATCCGACGCTACTAGCTACATATACACAATATAATTATATCTTACAATATAATCTCCTAATTAAAAACCAACTGATTAGGGTCCACATGGTATTCTCCGTCTTTAGCGATCATGTGGTCAAGAAAAAATGCCGCCAATTCCTCTTGAATTCCTCGCATACGATCTGGTGGTAGGAGTTCATCCCGCATTCAAAATATCTAATTTGAAGAAAGGGATCGATACATATATATGAATAAATGAAACTGAACACAAATGATGGTAATAAAAATAAAATTGTGAATATTATTATTTACGCACTTCATATTGTTTGTCAGAGTAGCCCCGCTCACAGGTCGTGTGGCGGATGGACTCGCAAATGTAGTATCCACAGTAATTATTCCCTTGTTCCTGCCACAACCACTTTACAAGAAATAGAGGTCAATCAAACCGATCATTAGCAAGCATGCTAATGAAACTAGCGCTTGAATCACTAGGAGATGCGTGGAACATCCTACTATAGTACCTACTTTCGGGTGTCTAAATTGCAGTTTCTTCGGCAGTCCCGGAGTTTTTGAGGTGAATTTTTTACAAACCCTGCCAGACAAAGAAAACAATTACTTGATATCAGGAAATGAACAAATTGAAGTTGCCGATATGGTGCGATAATAATCGATTTAACTTACTTCTCTAAATATGTCATTCATGTCCGCATACTCCTTGGGATCTTTTCGTCTCGAGTCTAAGACGGTTACTTGTCCCTGCTGAAGTTTAATCTCTAGGAGAATATAGTAGAAGCTGCGCACGCATGCATAACTCATCAATTACATTACTATAACCATAAGGAAAACCGAATATGCACAAGACAGTAACACTCGGTGGAATTCGTAAGGGAAGAGTATTATAGCTTTGTTTTGATTTAATATAAACGATTGTAGCAGCTTGGCCTCGGTATCTTTGGCCTGAAATTCAACCATATATGCATCTATGAGATTTGTGTTAATGAACCCAATATCACCGATTTGTCTTTTCTTCAATTCGCCGATCTTCAATCTGCATAATATAGTGAGGATAATTAAAGATACATGCAATGAAAGAGCTGACATATATATATAGACTTAATGACAGAAGTAGTACTACTTACAGGCAGTAGCAAGTGATCATTAATTTATCAAGGGCCCTTAGATTAAAAAACACGAAGAACTCTTCAAATGGAACATGCAACAGTTCAATTCCAACGAGGTCATGCTCCTCTCTAACTCTCAGCGTCAAAATATTCCTCCCCTCAGACTCTCTGCAGGTTTTCATGTACCAATCATGGAATCTTCACACCATCATTGTTAGAGATCTTTCATCTTTGACGAGAGGCTTCCCGTGCACGTATTTGTGTGCGTCCACCTCCAACAAATCATAATGTACATCGTCGGGCAGGTAATCTTCAAGATTGATATAACCGGGCACCATCCCGCCCGGATGATTAGCGACGATATCGCTAGACAACTGGAGCGGGGGGAACGATTGGTTCGCTTGTTCATCGAGCTGGGCAACTTTTTTCCCAGCTCGTCGTCCTGCTAACCTTTGACCACTGACAGTATGTCCCGACCACTCCGCTTTGATAAATGAATTTTTAATAATGCGCTCATAGTTGCCTTTCGTCGGAGACTTTGGTGGTTTCTTCAAGGCAGCCAGAGTACGCTTCGCTTTTACCGGATCTATCTTCTCCTCCGGAGGTGGATGTTTATTTGCTTTCACCCCTTCAAAGAAGTTGTTCACTTTTGGCTTGCATGATCTTCGTGTTTTCCTCCTGGCTCCTGTCGTATGGTAACTTCTCTGGAATCTTCAGAGAAGGACCATATCTGTATTGCCTGCCTCTGGATGTACTGCTAGACGCCGGAGCAGACGGAGCGGTTGCGGCTATCTTTCCTTTCTTACGAGGCGGAGGAGAAGGACGACGCGCCGGAGTAGCCAGAGCGGCATTGGGTCTCTTCCGCCCTTGTTGACGAGGCGGAGAAGGAGGAGGCTGGCTGCTCGGGCGCGCCGGCACAGGCGGAGAAGGAGGCGGAGTGCCACCACGCGCCGGAGAAGGAGGCTGAGTGCCCTGATCACTCACCGGAGGAGAAGGCAGAGGAGGAGGCGGAGTGCCCTGACTTCCGGAGGAGGAGAAGGAGGAGGAGGCGGAGGCGTCCAGTTCGGAAGGTTGATGAGCTCCTTCCGCCATAGGCATGGAGTCTTCAGAGAAGAACCCAGCCGAATCTCCGCTTCACCCGTAGGGTGGTCAAGCTCAAGGTCCTCAAATCCGTCCGTTATTTGATCCACCATGACCCTAGCATATCCTTCTGGAATCGACCGGCCGTGGTAGGTTGTGCTAGGTTCAGTAGGTAAAACAGAGCCAATAGCCGCCTTGACTTTCAATGTCATCCATCGCGTCATAAGGTGGCAATGTTGAGACTCCATGATAGCATCCACGGGGTAGCTAGCAAGAGCCATGAAGACAGGCTCCAGCTGTGGAGTCTGCTCGGTGGAAGCCACACTACTTCTCCGGTGAGATGGAGGGGTAGCTTCAAGGGAAGCTTTGGCAGGTTGTTTGATGCGATCTGCATCTCGTTCCTCTAGCCCTTGTACCCTTTCGTGCAGCGCCTGTAGTTGGCTATGCTCCACTTTCTTCCTCCTCTCCTAGCATTTGTAACCCCCTTGCATCCGGAAACCCAACCTTCCACGAAACGGAGCCTGGCGCGCCTCGTGTCCGTCCAGGGTGCTCAGGATTCCCGAGGGCCATTGTGAGCTCGTCCTTCTCTCTGTCTGGAATGAACGTCCCTTGCTGCGCTTTCTCGATATACTCCTTAAGCCTCGTGACGGGTATTCGCAGTTGCTCCTCCGTCCAAACGCAGTTCCCTGATACAGGGTCCAAGGTTCTGCCAGCCCCGAAGAACCAAGTCCGGCAACGATCTGGCCGGTTCAATGTCTCTAGTTCGACCCCTTTAGCAATCATGTCATTCTCAGCCTTGTCCCACAAAGGTCGGGTTTTGAGGTAGCCACCTGACCCCGTGCGATGGTGATGCTTCTTCTTCGCAGCATTTTTCTTGTTTGTCGTTGACATCTTCTTACTCTTTTCCGATGTCTTATGGGCCACAAATGTGGGCGAGTGATCTCTGATCTTGTCAAACCGGCCAGTGAATTCTGGTGTAATTTCTTTGTCGACAAACGTTTGCAGCTCATTCTTCCACCTCTTGAATAATTCTTCCATCTTCTTAAGAGCATGAGACTTGATCAATTGGTCTATAATTGGCTTCTCTGGATCCTCCTCTTGCGGTAGGGTGAAATTTTCCTTAAGCGTTGTCCAAAGATCTTCTTTCTGCATATCGGAGACATACGACACCTCAGGGTCTTCATTCTTAGGCTTTAACCATTGCTGGATACTGATCGGGATCTTGTCCCTAACAAGAATCCCACACTGATTAGCAAATGCTTCCTTTGTCTGGTACGGTTCAATCGGCTTGCCATCGCGCGCGATTGCTGTGATCTCAAACCTTTCATCCAAGCGCAACTTTTTCTTCGGGCCTCGTCTCTTTACGAAGTTGTGCTTGATCTGGAGGGCTAGAAAAAAGAAGAAAGACGAGAGTTAATTAATATGTGTACATACGAAAACAATGAATGCATCAATTAGCAAGTCAGCACAGGCTTAACAAATATATATACCTGGCCGGACTCGGTTCTGTCACCGGAGCCATCATCATGGTCTCCTTCTTGTACCGGCATTGGGTCACCGGAGCCATCATAATCATAACCTTCTTCTTGTACCGGCATTAATGGGTCACTGGAGCCATCATAATCATAGCCTTCTTCTTCACTACCCTGTCCTTCCAGACCATCAGTGTCTTTGAGAAACGACGCAACGACATCACTTCCTTTTGCGATTATGTCCCCCAACATCGCTTTTGTTGCTTCATCTCGGGGGTGCTCCATAGTTTCTGCAAATATTTACAACATGGCAATTATTATTAAAACATGATAGATGGATATATTAGTGGCAAACATAGAACTAGCTAGCTAATCACAATAAGGAATCATATTAGTGGCCTCGACGCTGCTTCTCTAGGGTTTGGGGTGGCCTCGGCAACGCTTCAAGGGTTTGGGGTGTCCTCGACAACGCTTCAAGGGTTTGGGGTGGCCTCGACGACAATGCTCTTTTAACTTTATAAATTTGGGTGGCCTCGAGAGAGTTTGTCAGGTAGGGGCAGGGAGGGAGGGGGTAGGAGACCAACATCATTTTTTTTCTAGGGTTTGGGTGTCCTCGAGAGTTTTGGTCGAGCGAGAGGGCCGCGGGGGGGGGGGGGTTGCTCCCGTGGTATAAGTTATCACGATCGAGAGGGGGTATATATATCGACCGCCCCTCATGTCAAAGTTATCTAGGAGGGGGTTATATCGACAACGATGACATACATACATGGGAAAATAATGTTATCGGGGAGGGGGTATATCGACCCCCCCCCTCGTGTTGAAGTTATCGGGAGGGGGTATATCGACAACGACATACCCGATAAAAAATAAGAAGACAAAATAAGAAATAATCACAGGAGAAGAAGAAAGGAATAGAAGAGAAGCGATCGAAGAAAAAAAAGAAAAAAAGGAGAAGAAGAAAGGAATAGAGGAGAAGAAGAGAAAATAGAATATTTTTTCTTCTTCTCCTCTATTCCTTTCTTCTTCTCCTCTTCTTTTTCTTCCTTTTTCCTCTTCTTATTTATTTCTCCTCTTCTTCTCCCTTTTCCTCTCATTCTTTTTCTTCTTCTTCCTTTCCTAGCTAGATATTTAAAAAAAATAAAAATTAAACTAACCTAAAATGTACTAAATCAGAGAACATATATAGATAAAACTTTTCTAAAAATCTGACTTGCATATATGTATACTTTAAAACATCATTACAATTGAAAAAAATACATATATACATACAAAAAACATGTAAAAAAATACATACATACATAAAAAAATACATATATCTAAAAAATACATACATACATATATGAAAATCTAAAAACATGTAAAAAATCTAATAAAAAATAAAAAACAGAATTTATCTAATAAAAATTAACCAGGGGCGGCTGGCGACGGGGACGGCGGGGGCGGTTGGCGACAGCGACGACGGGGGCGGCGAGGGCGCTGGCGCACGGGGGCGGGCCGCAGGCAGGGGCTCGGGCGCGGGGCAGGGACCGGTGCGGCGACAGCGACGACGTGGTCGAGGGCATGGGCAGCGCGGCGACAACGTCGGAGGCAGGGACGGCGCGGTGACGGCGTCGGAGGAAGGGGTGGCGAGGGAGCCGGCGCGCGGGGGCGGTCCGCGGACAGGGGCTCAGGCACGGGGAAGAGGTGACGACGGCGACGCCGACGAGGAGCAGCGCTGGGGCGTCGAGAGGCGGGAAAGACGAACTGAAATAAATTTTTCACAAGTGTTTGTTTTATACCCAACCCTTTAGTCCTGGTTGCTGCCACCAACCGGAACAAATGCCACCCTTTAGTCCTGGTTGGTGCCAGCAACCAGGACCAAAGGTCTCTTTTCAGCTGCCCAAAGGGCGGGAAGCAGAGGCCTTTGGTCCCGGTTGGTGGAAGCAACCGGGACTAAAGGGGGGTAATTGGTACCGGTTGGTGCCACTAACCGGTACCATTGCACCCCTTTAGTCCCGGTTGGTGCCACCAACCGGGACCAAAGGCCCCTGTGTTGCCCGCGTCGCGGCCAAAGTTTAGTCCCACCTCGCTAGCTGAAGAGGGGTCCCACCTGTTTATAAGCGCGAATCTACCCAGCCATTTGAACTCCTCACTATTGCAGGCCTACTGGCCTAAACTTGTGTCTCTGCCTGTGGGCCTGCTGGGCCGTCTGCGGGCCTGAATCCTCGCCCAATAGGGTTTCTCGTCGTATTCAGGCCGTGGTGGCCCAGTAGGTGGCAGTTTTTTTATTTTTTCCCAGGTTTTTTTGTTTTCTTTTTTTCTTTATTTATTTTGTTTTATTTTATTTTATTTTGTTTATAATTACTTATTTATTTTATTTTATGATAATTCTTTTTGCTATTAAAGTTTCTAACAAAAAAGTTCTTCATGAAAATTCCTTTTGCTTTTAATGATTTTGAACAGAAAATACTTTGATAATTTTGGTTTCATAAATTTATTTATGTTATTAAAGTTTATTGTATTTTATTTTATTTTGTTTCTGCTTATATATTTTATTATAGCTTATATTATTTTGTTTCAAATTACTTACTTATTTTATTTTATGATAATTCTTTTTGCTATTATAGTTTTTCTGTGTTCAAAATGCGCCATTCAAAGCCACATCATCAATTTACAACCCTTTCTGACTTCATTTGTTATTTTTCATGCATTTACTGATTATTTTGAGCTATAAGACTATGAAATTGAAAAGCATTTGAAATGAACTCTAAAAAGGTTTCAAGTTGGCATGGTATCATCATTTCGCCCACATTGCATGTGCAAGAAAGTAGAGAGTGTTACGGCAAAAACTGGATGCACTTCGTGTACAAAACGGACAACCTCTTTTGAAGTATCACGGTTTCATACGGAAACTCATCTCTTACAAAGGGATTTCATTTTTTTGACTTATTTGAACACCATAGTTTTTTCGTGTTCAGAATGCACCATTCAAAGCCACATCATCAATTTACAACCCTTTCTGACGTCATTTGTTATTTTTCATACATTTACTGATTAATTTGAGCTATAAGATCATGAAATTGAAAAACATTTGAAATAAACTCTGAAAAGGTTCCAAGTTGGCATGGTATCATCATTTCACCCACATAGCATGTGCAAGAAAATAGAGAGGGTTACGGCAAAAACTGGATGCACTTCGTGTACAAAACGGACAATCTCTTTTGAAGTATCAGGGTTTCATACGGAAACTCGTCTATTATACAGGGATTTCATTTTTTGAACTTATTTTAACTCCATAGTTTTTTGTGTTCAAAATGCACCATTCAAAGCCATATCATTAATTTACAACCCTTTCTGACTTCATTTGTTATTTTTCATGCATTACTGATTATTTTGAGGTATAAGACCATGAAATTGAAAAGCATTTGAGATGAACTCTGAAAAGGTTCCAAGTTGGCATGGTATCATCATTTCATCCACATAGCATGTGCAAGAAATTAGAGTGGGTTACAGCAAAAACTGGATGCACTTCGTGTACAAAACGGACAATCTGTTTAGAAGTATCAGGGTTTCATACGGAAACTCGTCTGGTACAAAGGGATTTCATTTGTTTGAACTTATTTGAACTCCATAGTTTTTCTGTGTTCAAAATGCACCATTCAAAGCCACATCATCAATTTACAACCCTTTCTGACTTCATTATTTATTTTTCATGCATTTACTGATTAGTTTGAGCTATAAGACTATGAAATTGAAAAGCATTTGAAATGAACTCTGAAAAGGTTTCAAGTTGGCATGGTATCATCATTTCACCCACATAGCATGTGCAAGAAAGTACAGAGGATTACGGCAAAAACTGGATGCACTTCATGTACAAAACGGACAATCTCTTTCGAACACTACTAGGAAAAGGCCTACTAGTGGCGCACCAGTTTTGCCTACTAATGACGCACTACTGGCGCGCCACTAGTACCACACCACTAGTATTATATAATAATGGCGCACCACTGGTGCGCCATTAGTATTTGGTATACTAATGGCGCACCACGCCGTGCGCCATTAGTATAGAGAAACATGCGCCATTAGTATGCCTCCCAGGAGGCCATATATACCCATGTGCTTCGGCATACTAATGGCGCACTGTGGTGTGATGCTCCATTAGTATCCTTTGGCATACTAATGGCGCACTGTGTTGTGATGCGCCGTTAGTATCCTTTCACATACTAATGGCGCACTGTGGGGTGATGCGCCATTAGTATTAATATTAGGTTTTTTTGTTTTTTTCTGATTTTTTCACAGGTTACAAAATATATTATTTGACAGAATATAGACAGCACCACACAGTAATAGGATATTCATCGAATACAATAGAAGGTAAGTCTCTGAATACAAGTCATCATATTAGTCTCCGAATACAAAAGACCGAACGAAGATAGAACATTATAAGTTTCGGAGACCGCGAGTAGCGAGTTTCTCTTCACATTACAAGTCGATATCGATCATCTAAGCTACCATCACATAAAAGGGAGCTGCGGTCATCACGATGAGCATCATCGTGATGAAACTGGTCTTCACCCGGTTCCTCCAACGCTCCCTCCTCTCTCCTGCTAGATAGCGGGCGTATCTAGATTCCGCCTCCGCCCTAGTGGTGTACCCTTTGTAACTGTTACCGCTGAAACGGTGAACCTGTCTCCGACACCCCTCCTAATCGTCGTAGACACCGGGAACCTTACCCTTGTACACGACATACGACGGCATCTCTATGCACATGCCAAACAACAGACAATACATAAGCAATATATAAGTATGCAACAAAAGGATCGTAAGAGAAAAGCAAGACATTAATAGCACGATTCATGGTCCTACTAATAAATAGCATCGATTACATCTAAGTTGAACGTCTGTCCAAACCAAAGAGACATACAAGTTCATTAAAGTTTAATTACAACATGAGCTAATCGATGTTTCAGAACTACAAATAGCATCACTACTTTCGACTCGACTCATGGGACCGGAGCGTGGATGAAGCCGACGTCTTTCGTGATGGTCATGAAGTCGTGGGCGTTGTCAGCCTGCATTTGAAGCGTTGTGTCTATCTCACTGTTGGACGGTTTCTCTCTGAGGTAGAACTGCCCCGAGGTACGAAGGACATCTTGATGGATGATTTCTGCAAACTCCGACTGGATGCGAAAGAATTCTTGTCGGAGTTCCGCGTCCTGGATTGCCGCCAAGCTTGCGGCCCAATCTTTGACATTATTTGGTAGTAGAAGGTGATTATGGTCCCGTACGATCGCCCTCATGTGATGGAGGGCGTAGTAAGCATCCGTCTGACCGCCAGGTGGCTGCTTGACGCAGGGGAACGTCGTATTGTGGGTAAACACGTGCCTGCCGTACCTACGAACTGGCCTCTTAAAGGTGCCTGCAGATGTGGCGTAGCCGGGGAGAGCGTCATCCAGAACTTTCTTGATATTTGTGTAGTCTATCTTGGAGTCACGGTACAGGTCGAAATACGTGGTCGTGGAATATTTCGGGCTTAAGAGGATGAGTGTGCAATGTGTGTCACTGCACAGAACACGGAATGTTAGAAAATAAAAGAACGATCAAAATCTAAGAAATCATATGTTACGGGGCGGCGAGGGGATGACTTACTCGGGAAAGTAAGGCACGAGGAAGTTATCCTTATCTGGGTTTGCCAGAATGACGCCTTCGAGGTGTGAACTCGCGACTTATCTGGGTTTGGCACGCATGTAGAAGGGGTCGACCATCACGATGTCCGGGCTCTTGTCTCGAATGATCTGCATCTCCATACTCAGCAAAAACAGCCGAATGAAGGTGTAGTGTAGCAGATGAAGGTTAAACATAGCAAAGATATCATCAAACCGCAGGACGATCGTACCCCCGATGGCGCCATCCACAAAGCCCTTGCCCTTTGGCACCTTGGCCACGAAAACCGGGTATGCCACATCATTCTGGGAGAGACGCATCTTCTCCCAAGAAAGAACGCTGTCATGCAGACTCCGCATAGCACTGGTTGCAGCATTGAGCATATTTGTCGGTAGCATCTCCCTACCCGCCACATGCACCCTCCTCGAGATATCCTGAGGTGAAGGTGGCCCGTCCTGAGCACAGATCGTACTCGGTGCCGGCTGGCTCGCACCGGCGCCCTTGTTGGTCTTTCGTTTCCGTCCCTTCTTCTTGATCTACTGTAATGGGACCGAGTTCTGCTCACAGACCGCCTTCTTGAGCACGTTGGGGCTGATAATATTTCGCACCTCAGCTATCTGAGGCTCGGTGATACGTCTCCAACGTATCTATAATTTTTGATTGCTCCATGCTACTTTATCTACTGATTTGGACTATATTGGGATTTATTTTCCACTTTTATATTATTTTTAGGACTAACCTATTAACCGGAGGCCCAGCCCAGAATTGTTGTTTTTTGCCTATTTCAGTATTTCGAAGAAACATAATATCAAACGGAGTCCAAACGGAATAAAACCTTCGGGAACGTGATTTTCTAGCCGAACGTGATCCAGGAGACTTGGACCCTGCTCGAAGGAATAGCCGTGGAGGTCACGGGGGTGGGGGGCGCCCCCCTGGGCGCGCCCCCTGCCTCATGGGCCCCCTGTTGCTCCACCGACGTACTCCTTCCTCCTATATATATATATCTACGTACCCCCGTCAGATGAAATACAGAGCCAAAAACCTAATTCCACTGCCGCAACTTTCTGTATCCACGAGATCCCATCTTGGGGCCTATTCCGGAGCTCCGCCGGAGAGGGCATCTACACGAAGGGCTTCTACATCAACACCATAGCCTCTCCGATGAAGTGTGAGTAGTTTAGTTCAGACTTTCGGGTCCATAGCTAGTAGCTAGATGGCTTCTTCTCTCTTTTTGGATCTCAATACAATGTTCTCCCCCTCTCTTGTGGAGATCTATTCGATGTAATCTTCTTTTTGCGGTGTGTTTGTTGAGACCGATGAATTGTGGGTTTATGATCCAGCTTATCTATGAACAATATTTGATTCTTCTCTGAATTCTTTTATGTATGATTGAGTTATCTTTGCAAGTCACTTTGAATTATCTGTTTGGTTTGGCCAACTAGATTGGTAGTTCTTGCAATGGGAGAAGTGTTTAGCTTTGGGTTCAATCTTGCGGTGTCCTTACCCAGTGACAGAAAGGGTTGCAAGGCACGTATTGTATTGTTGCCATCGAGGATAACAAGATGGTTTTTTTATCATATTGCATGAATTTATCCCTCTACATCATGTCATCTTGCTTAAGGCGTTACTCTGTTTTTAACTTAATACTCTAGATGCATGCTGGATAGCGGTCGATGAGTGGAGTAATAGTAGTAGATGCAGAATCGTTTCGATCTACTTGTCTTGGACGTGATGCCTATATACATGATCATATCTAGATAACCTCATAATTATTCGCTTTTCTATCAATTGCTCAACAGTAATTTGTTCACCCACCGTAGAATACTTATGCTCTTGAGAGAAGCCAGTAGTGAAACCTATGGCCCCCGGGTCTATTCTCATCATATCAATCTCCATTACTTTATTACTTGCTTTGTTTTTTTACTTTGCCTTTTACTTTTCACTTTGCATCTCTATATCAAAAATACCAAAAAAAATTATTATCATCTCTATCAAATCTCACCCTCGTAAGTGACCATGAAGGGATTGACAACCCCTAATCGCGTTGGTTGCGAGTAGCTATCGTTTTGTGTAGGTACGAGGGACTCGTGCATGATCTCCTACTGGATTGATACCTTGGTTCTCAAAAACTGAGGGAAATACTTACGCTACTTTACTACATCATCCTTTCCTCTTCGGGAAAATCCAACGCAGTGCTCAAGAGGTAGCAAGAAGAATTTCTGGCGCCGTTGACGGGGAGTTTGTGCAAAAGTCAACTATACCAAGTACCCATCACAATCCCTATCTCTCACATTACATTATTTGCCTCTCATTTTCCTCTCCCCCACTTCACCCTTGCCGTTTTATTCGCCCTCTCTTTTTCGTTCGCCTTCTTCCCATATGTATCTTTGTTTGTGTTTCCTTATGCCTTCTATATGCTTGCATCTTTGCGTGCTAAAAATCTATTGATATGGATCCACTTAAAATGTTCTACTTGGATCATCTTCGATCCTTATGCGCTCGTGCTGAAACCCCAACTAGCCTGGTTGATGGGAAATCTTTAGATAAGCATGCTCATTTTGTGCGTCATCGTTTATCTGATGCTTGGAATCTTTGTGAAATGTGTGATTTTACTTGTTGCTCTAAGAACCCTAAAAAAATACCTTCCCTACCTATGTGAGTTCAATGATAATGAAATCTTATCTTCTTATGCAAAGGGTGTTTATAGTTACTATGATATCGAACAAATTGAAGAATTTGTCGTTTTTAAGGGTGCTCATGAAGTTGCTTCTTTGATTGAAAAGTATGATTTTACTCTCAACAAATCTGAAAATTCCGTCATACTTAAATATTGCAATGAAAACCTTGCTCATAATGTCTATGTCCAAGAATTTATTGAAAGAATGACCGTTGCTTTGGAAGAAAATAATGATATGCATGAATCTATAGATAATGATGATTCTGATGACTTGATTGAAATATCCCTTGATGAAGATGATGCTTACTATCCTTGTGGCCATGATGCCAATATTTATGAAGATGAATTTGCTATAGTTCCTTATGTTAAACATGAGATCGTTGCTATTGCACCCATACTTGGTAGTTCCTTCGATGAAAACCTTGATTGCAATAATTTTACTATAAATTCTCTTGATGTCAATTGTGCTAATAATATGCAAAACCCTAAGCTTGGGGATGCTAGTTTTGCTATGTTTACTACTTGTTGCAATGATCATGATTGGGGTGATTCTTCTTATGTTCTTGAAAATTTATTTAAGCCCCATGATGAATATGAGATTGATAATAGTGTTTTCAATATTAAAAGTCTGTTTGGAAGAGTGTCAACTTTAGATCCCACATATTTGGAGTATGTTCAATCTTATGATATTTTTCATAAAAGTGGGTTTGGAGAGGTCATGACTTTAGTTAATGTTAATCCCACTATTTTGGAAGAGAGTCAACTTCGCATGCATGTGGATCATGTTCATAATATGTTATGTGATAGCTATTTTGTTGAATTTCCTTATGATCCCACGTGTAATTATTATGAGAGAGGAAAATATGGTCGTAGAAATTTTCATGTTACTAAATCACCTCTCTTCATGTTGAGATTGCTATCGTCTCTTTCTTCTTCCTTGCATATGCTAGTTCTTGCTTGCCTTGCAAATTTGTTTGCTTATAATATGCCTATGCATAGGAAGTATGTTAGACTTAGATGTCTTTTTCACATGTTTTATGATGCTCTCTTTATGCTTCAATTCTTGTCTTTTGTGTGAGCATCATTGAAATCTCAATGCCTAGCTAGGGGCGTTAAACGATAGCGCTTGTTGGGAGGCAACCCAATTTTATTTTGTGTTTTTTGTTTTTGCTTCTGTTTAGGAATAAATAATCCATCTATTTTCTGTTTAGATGTGGTTTTATGTTTTAATTAGTATTTGTGCCAAGTAGAACCTATAGGATAAGCTATGATGATAGTTGATTTGATTCTGCTGAAAAACAGAAACTTTGCGCTCACGAGAAAAAAAATCAATAAATTACAAAAACGTGCTTTTGCATTGATTCTTCTTGCTGCTGATCAATAAACAAATTTTCCAGTACGTCCTATTTTTGTAGACTTTTCAGAGTTCTCGAAGTTTGCATTAGTTACAGATTCCTACAGACTGTTCTGTTTTTGACAGATTCTGTTTTGTGTGTGTTGTTTGCTTATTTCAATGCATCTATGGCTAATAAATTAGTTTATAAACCATAATGAAGTTGGAATACAGTAGGTTTAAAACCAATATAAATAAAGAATGAGTTCATTACAGTACCTTAAAGTAGTCTTTTGTTTTCTTTCACTAACGGAGCTCACGAGATTTCTATTGAGTTTTGTGTTGTGAAGTTTTCAAGTTTTGAGTGAATTCTTTTGATGGATTATGGAACAAAGAGTGGAAAGAGCCTAAGCTTGGGGATGCCCCGGAAGGCATCCCCTCTTTCGTCTACTTCCATCGGTAATTTACTTGGAGCTATATTTTTATTCACCACATGTGATGTGTTTTGCTTGGAGCGTCTTGTATTATTTGCGTCTTTGCTTTTAGTTTACCACAATCATCCTTGCTGTACACACCTTTTGAGAGAGCCATACATGATTTGGAATTTGCTAGAATACTCTATGTGCTTCACTTATATCTTTTGAGCTTGATAGTTTTGCTCATAGTGCTTCACTTAAACCTTTTTGAGCGTAATAATTTTTGCTCTAGTGCTTCACTTAGATCTTTTAGAGCACGGTGGTGGATTTGTTGTAGAGAAACTATTGATCTCTCATGCTTCAATTAGATTATTTTGAGAGTTTTTAATAGCATGGTAATTTGCTTAAAGATAACATACTTGGTATTCAAGGTTTGTGAAACTTTCTTTTGAGTGTGTTGAATACTAAGATAAGTTTGATGCTTGATAATTGTTTTGGGATATGGAAGTGATAATATCAAAGCAATTCTAGTTGGGGTGATTATGAATTTAAAGAATGCTTGAGTTGAAGTTTGTTATTCTGGTAGCATGCACGTATGGTGAACCGCTTTGTGATAAAGTCAGAGCACAATTTTATTTATTGATTGTCTTCCTTATGAGTGGCAGTCGGGGACGAGCGATGGTCTTTTCCTACCAATCTACCCCCCCTAGGAGCATGCATGTAGTGCTTTGGTTTTTGATGACTTCTAATTTTTTGCAATAAGTGCATGAGTTCTTTTGATTAATGTTGAGTCCATGGATTATACACACTCTCACCCTTCCACTATTGCTATCCTCTCTTATACCGCGCACTTTTCGCCGGTATCATACACCCACCATATACCTTACTCAAAACAGCCATCATACCTACCTATCATGGCATTTCCATAGCCATTCCGAGATATATTGCCATGCAACTTTCCACTGTTCCGTTCATATGGCACATATATATTACTTTTGTCATATTGCTTTTTGCATGAACATGTAGTTTACATTGTATTTGTGGCAAGGCCACCTTCATAATTTTCATACATGTCGCTCATGATTCATTGCATATTCTGGTACACCGCCGGAGGCATTCATATAGAGTCATATTTTGTTCTAAGTATCGAGTTGTAATTGTTGAGTTGTAAGTAAAATAAAAGTGTGATGATCATCATTATTAGAGCATTGTCCCAGTGAGGAAAGGATGATGGAAACTATGATTCCCCCATAAGTCGGGATGAGACTCCGGACAAAAAAAAAGAGTGGCCATAAAAAAAGGCCCAAATAAAAAAAAATATGAGAGAAAAAGAGAGAAGGGACAATGCTACTATCCTTTTTCCACACTTGTGCTTCAAAGTAGCACCATGATCTTCAAGATAGAGAGTCTCATATGTTGTCACTTTCATATACTAGTCGGAATTTTTCATTATAGAACTTGGCTTGTATATTCCAATGATGGGCTTCCTCAAAAGTGCCCTAGGTCTTCGTGAGCAAGCAAGTTGGATGCACACCCACTTAGTTTCTTTTGTTGAGATTTCACATATTTATAGCTCTAGTGCATCCGTTGCATGGCAATCCCTACTCACTCACATTGATATCTATTGATGGGCATCTCCATAGCCCGTTGATAAGCCTAGTTGATGTGAGACTATCTTCCAATTTTTGTCTTCTCCACAACCACCATTCTATTCCACCTATAGTGCTATGTCCATGGCTCACGCTCATGTATTGCGTGAAAGTTGAAAAAGTTTGAGATTACTAAAGTATGAAACAATTGCTTGGCTCGTCATCGGGGTTGTGCATGATTAAATACTTTGTGTGATGAAGTTTGAGCTTAGCCAGACTATATGATTTTGTAGGGATAACTTTCTTTAACCTTGTTATTTTGAGAAGACATGATTGCTTTAATTTGTATGATTGAAGTATTATTACCTTTATGTTAATATGAACTTTTGTCTTGAATCTTTCGGATCTGAATATTCATGCCACAATTAAGAAGATTCACATCTAAATTATGCCAAAGTATCACTCCGCATCAGAAGTTCTTTTTTATCATTTACCTACTCGAGGACGAGCAGGAATTAAGCTTGGGGATGCGTAATACGTCTCCAACGTATCTATAATTTTTGATTGCTCCATGCTACTTTATCTACTGTTTTGGACTATATTGGGCTTTATTTTCCACTTTTATATTATTTTTGGGACTAACGTATTAACCAGAGACCCAGCCCAGAATTGCTGTTTTTTGCCTATTTCAGTATTTCGAAGAAACAGAATATCAAACGGAGTCCAAATGGAATAAAACCTTCGAGAACGTGACTTGGACCCTGCTCCAAGGAACAGCTGTGGAGGTCACGAGGGTGGGGGCGCCCCCCCTGGGCGTGCCCCCTGCCTCGGGGGCCCCCTGTTGCTCCACCGACGTACTCCTTCCTCCTATATATACCTACGTACCCCCGTCAGATCAAATACGGAGCCAAAAACCTAATTCCACCGCCGCAACTTTCTGTATCCACGAGATCCCATCTTGGGGCCTGTTCCGGAGCTCCACCGGAGAGGGCATCTACCATGGAGGGCTTCTACATCAACACCATAGCCTCTCCGATGAAGTGTGAGTAGTTTACTTCATACCTTCGGGTCCATAGCTAGTAGTTAGATGGCTTCTTCTCTCTTTTTGGATCTCAATACAATGTTCTCCCCCTCTCTTGAGGGGATCTATTTAATGTAATCTTCTTTTTGTGGTGTGTTTGTTGAGACCGATGAATTGTGGGTTTATGATCCAGCTTATCTATGAACAATATTTGATTCTTCTTTGAATTCTTTTATGTATGATTGAGTTATCTTTTCAAGTCTCTTCGAATTATCCGTTTGGTTCGGCCAACTAGATTGGTAGTTCTTGCAATCGGAGAAGTGTTTAGCTTTGGTATCAATCTTGCAGTGTCCTTACCCAGTGACAGAAAGGGTTGCAAGGGACGTATTGTATTGTTGCCATCGAGGATAACAAGATGGGTTTTTTATCATATTGCATGAATTTATCCCTCTACATCATGTCATCTTGCTTAAGACGTTACTCTGTTTTTAACTTAATACTCTAGATGCATGCTGGATAGCGGTCGATGACTGGAGTATTAGTAGTAGATGCAGAATCATTTCGATCTACTTGTCTTGGACGTGATGCCTATATACATGATCATATCTATATAACCTCATAATTATTCGCTTTTCTATCAATTGCTCAACAGTAATTTGTTCACCCATCGTAAAATACTTATGCTCTTGAGAGAAGCCAGTAGTAAAACCTATGGACCCCGGGTCTATTCTCATCATATCAATCTCCATTACTTTATTACTTGCTTTGGTTTTACTTTGCCTTTTACTTTTCACTTTGCATCTCTATATCAAAAATACCAAAATTATTATTTATCATCTCTGTCAGATCTCACCCTTGTAAGTGACCGTGAAGGGATTGACAACCCCTAATCGCGTTGGTTGCGAGTAGCTATCGTTTTGTGTAGGTACGAGGGACTCGTGCGTGATCTCCTACTGGATTTATACCTTGGTTCTCAAAAACTGAGGGAAATACTTACGCTACTTTACTGCATCATCCTTTCCTCTTCGGGGAAATCCAACTCAGTGCTCAATAGGTAGCACTCGGTGAAGGCGGGAGCTGGAGGCGTCTCCTGAGAACTGAACGCCAGACGACGCCTATTGCAATTGGATTTCTCCGCCGTACCAGCTAGATCACAGTCGTCTTGGTTGGGTTCTTGAGAAGGAGGCCCGCCGAACTCGTCATCGTACCCATGTTCGGCAAAGTACTTATCGATGTTGGTAAATGTACCATCGTCGTTGTCGTCGTCCTCCGGATCCTGTGCCATATGCATGTCCGGATCCTGTGCCAGAGGGATGTCCGGCATGTCCGGTAGCGTTGCGGCGTTCTTTCCATGGCTTGGCGCCGGCACGACTGGCGGTTTTGTCTGTGGGGTGGTGTCCCCCGCCCCTAAACGAATCTAGCTCTTCGGCCAAATCAGGGGTAAGTTTACACAGGGGATGAGGGTCATCTCATCTTCTTCGTCGGCCCCAGCGGGTCGAATTGGAGGTAACAGCTCATCGTAGCCTGGCAGCACCCGAACCAGTTCAACCCTATACACTGTGGGTGGCGTCGGATTACCATGGAACACGGGGTTGCCCGGTTGAACGTTTCTGCCCTTGGCGACATCGACCAACTCGCCGCCCACGAAGTGCAGGAGAGTGCAAGGAACGTCCGCGGCGCCCTGCGAAAACATGTTGGGCATCAGGGATGCCCAGTCAAAGGCAAGGAGATGAAGTCATCGGCCGAGAGGATTAGTTACCGTGATGCCGTCGAGCTCGGCTAATGTCGAGGCACCGCCAACGGCGGGCGTGCAACTGACGGAGGGGCCGCTTGCTGGCGAGGTGCCGGCCAGTGTACACCAGGGTGCGTTAAGCTCCAATGCCCGTGCCGGCGCCGGAGACACGAATAACGCCTCCGCCGGAGACACCAATGGCGCCGCCTGAGACACCAATGGCGCCGCCTGATACGTCTCCGTCGTATCTATAATTTTTGATTGTTCCATGCCAATATTCTTCAACTTTCATATACTTTTGGCAACTTTTTATACTATTTTTGGGACTAAAATATTGATCCAGTGCCTAGTGCCAGTTCCTGTCTGTTGCATGTTTTATGTTTTGCAGAAAACAAATATCAAACGGAATCCAAACGGGATAAAAACGGATAGAGAATTTTTTTGGAATATTTGGGATTTTCCGGAGGAAGAATCAACGCGAAACGGTGTCCGGGGTGGCCACGAGACAGGGGAGCGCGCCCCCTACCCCTGGGCGCGCCATGGGCTCTCGTGGGCCACCCATAAGGCTATTGATGCCCTTCTTTTGCCGCAAGAAAGCTAATTTTACAAGAAAAGTCTGGGCAAAAGATTCACCCCAATCGGAGTTACGAATCTCCAGATATAAAGGAAATGGTGAAGGGGAAGAACTAGGGAACGCAGAAACAGAGATATAGATCCAATCTCGGAGGAGCTCTCGCCCTTCCCATGCCATGGGAGCCAAGGACAAGAGAGGAAACCCTTCTCCCATCTAGGGAGGAGGTCAAGGAAGAATAAGAAGAAGGGGCCCTCTCTACCCCTTGCTTCCGGTGGCGCCGGAGCGCTGCCGGGGGCCATCATCATCACCGTGATCTTCACCAACACCGCCGTCATCTTCACCAATATCTCCATCACCTTCCCCCTTCTATATCCAGCGGTCCACTCTGCCGCAACCCGCTGTACCCTCTACTTGAACATGGTGCTTTATGCTTCATATTATTATCCAATGATGTGTTGACATCCTATGATGTCTGAGAAGATTTTTGTTGTCCTATCGGTGATTGATGAATTGCTATGATTGGTTTGAGTTGCATGTTTTATTATTGGTGCTGTCCTATGGTGCTCTCCGTGTTGCGCAAGCGTGAGGGATTCCCGCAGTAGGGTTTGCAATATGTTTATGATTTGCTTATGGTGGGTTGCGTGAGTGACGGAAACACAAACCCGAGTAAGTAGGTTGTTTGCGTATGGGATAAAATGGGACTTGATACTTTAATGCTATGGATGGGTTTTACCTTAATGAATCTTTAGTATTTGCAGATGCTTGCTAGAGTTCCAATCATAAGTGCATAGAATTCCAAGTAAGGGATGATATGTTAGCTTATGCCTCTCCCTCAAATAGAATTGCAATAGTGATTACTGGTCTAGTAACATAGTCAATTGCTTAGGGACAATTCCACACCTCCTACCACCACTTTTCCACACTCGCTATATTTACATTATTGTTTATTTATCTAAACAGCCCCTAGTTTTTATTTACGTATTCTTTATTATCTTGCAAACATATTCTATCACACCTACAAAGTACTTCTAGTTTCACACTTGTTCTAGGTAAAGCGAACGTCAAGCGTGCGTAGAGCCGTATCAGTGGCCGATAGGACTTGAGAGAGTATTTGTTCTACCTTTAGCTCCTCGTTGGGTCGACACTCTTACTTATCGAAAGAGGCTACAACTATCCCGTATACTTGCGGGTTATCAAGACCTTTTTCTGGCGCCGTTGCCGGGGAGTCATAGCGTGGGGTGAATATTCTCGTGTGTGCTTGTTTGCTTTATCACGAAGTAATTTTTATTTGCTGTTCTAAGTTGTTCTCTATCTTTAGTTATGGATATGGAACGCAAAATACCAAAAAAATTAGCTGTACTTGCTACTCATGAAGATGGGGTAACTCCTAAAACCCTCTATTCTCATTATGCGAAAGATATTATGTACTACTTTGATAATCCTGAGAAAGCCCCATTCAACTTTATAATGGGATATGTCGTGGTTCTAAGTCTGACAGTAGTGTAGGGGGGTAGGAATGGAGAGGCAAGATACTAGCTATGGAGTAGTTGTATACCCAAGGGATTTACGAGTTCAGGCCCTTCTCGGAGGAAGTAACAGCCCTACGTCTCGGAGCCCGGAGGCGGTCGACTGGATTATATGTATATGAGTTGCAGGGGTGCGAACCCTTTACAATGAGGAGGGGGGTCGCTTATATAGAGTTTGCCAGACCCCTCCGGCCCTCAGTTATGTAGGTTTTAAGGTACATTAAGGTCGGGCGTTACTGGTAACGCCATAAGTAAAGTGCTATGATGACCATAAACAGTACTCAATGACCGACCGTTTGCATGCAGAGTGACTTTAGATCTCCCGGCCATCGAGTGGTTGGCTTCATGGTCGACTGGTTGGCTTCATGGCCTAGTGTCTTCGAGTCTGTCGAGTGGAACACTTCTGAGAGGATTGACAGGTGGTTTCTTTCTAGAGATGTCCTTGGGTAGGGTAGTTTGGACAGGTCCATGACACTACCCTAGGTACATAGCTTCATCATTAGCTCCCGAATGGATCGAGGATTGAGTGGGGAAGGAGTTGAGAACTCTTCCAACCCACTTTTCGTGCTATGAGTGTATCTGGCTCTGGATCCAAGAACTTGAGTAACGACACCAACTTCTTTTTCGGTCACCTTGATCCATTCTTGGTTTCAGTCGAGTGAATTTCTTTACTTGAAAAGTTCCGAGTGACGGTGTGGAGGAGATCCTCCGTCTGACAAGTTGTTCTGCTGCTCGCGGATTCTGCAGGCTTCGAATTTTGGGAAGCGCGCGGGGCGGAGGAGGCCATAGTAATCGGACGGGACAGGGCGGAGACGCCTTGATCTCCGCACCACTTTTTTCGCCACGTATCGCGTGCGCGACTGTTGCGGGATTTGACAGGATCGTCTGGGCCTACAGGTCCGTCACTCGGAAGCGACTCCATATAAGCTGCTGGCTCAGGGCTTTTGAACAGTGCGCCTCCATTTCTCCTCTTTCTTCTCGAATATCTCCGCCACTTCTGCTCCCATCCCGGTGCCATCGGTCCGTTCGAGCTTCGTCTGCGGCGATGGTGAAGGAGAAGACGGCGGCCCTGGAGCGCGTGAAGAAGACGACGGTGCAGGCAAAGACGAAGAAGTCCGGCCGGGGCGGATCTTCCTCGAGGTCTGCCTTGCCGCGAGGCTGGATCTAGGGCGACTGGATGCCCTCGGTGATTCGTCAGGATGAAATTGACGACCTGGTCGAGGGGGGACTCATTCCTCATGGATCTGCGCGCCTCCAGGGGAACGAGATCGAGCCGCAACCTCTCGAGGGTGAGTGTGTCTTTATCACCACTCACGTCGACCGCGGATTTTCCCTGCCCCTCATCCTTTTTTCCAGAGTTTCTTGAACTTTTTCAGAACGCAACTCCACCACTTTACTCCAAATTCCATCGTGTACCTTGCTTCCTTCATGTCTTTGTGCGAGAATTTCTTGGGTTGCCGTCCTCATTGAGGCCTCTTCAAGCACATTTTTACTTGTCGTTCTCAGTCGGTTAAGAAAGCCAAGTCGAGTGACAATACGACGCAAGTGATTCAGATGTGCGGGGGTCTTGGGATCCAGATGAGAAGCAAAAGTTCTTTTCCAACTATGATTCTTCCTGACTCGGTCCGCGGGTGGCAGTCGACCTGGTTCTACTGCAGAGACCAGCCGACCCCAGGACAGGCGACGGGTCTTCCCCCTTTCTCCCTGAACTGAGCAGAAAAACCTTCCTCCTTGAAAGTGACACCGGAAGAGAAGGCACAAGTCAAAGTGTTGGTTAGTAGAGTGGTTCAGCTTGTCTATGACGGGGTAACTGGTATGGATCTGCTAGAGGTCTTCCTCCGGAGGCGCATCCAACCACTCCAAGCTCGTGACCATCTGATGTGGTTGTATTCGGGTCTCGATGACACCACTCGGATTCACCCGGAGGAGGTCGACGAGGCTACGTTGGAGGGGTGGTTGTCGAGTATCACAGGGAACAAAGACAACCCCCGAGGAGCCAGGAGGATTCCTCCACTCGACCAATCATATGAAGTAGATCAGGTCCGATTCTACATCTCTGACTGTGGCTTTGCTTTCTTCATTCTGTTTGCTTAAAATCAATCGACTGACCTTTGTCTTGTTTATTATCTTCTAGCCCATTACTGAGATGTACTCGATGCCCAACGGGGCGCAAGAACAGACCGAGGAGGAGGAGGCGAGTGGAGGTGAAAGCGGGGAGGAGTGGCAATCTGATGGTGAGGGGGAAGAGGATGACGACGGCTCCAGTGAAGAAGAGGAGGAGGAGGTCGATCCTCCTCACACGGAAAGGCGATCCAAGCTTATCCACGACCCCGCGAGTGAGCGTGGCAATGCGGCCGCGCCTGTTGTGCAGTCGTCAAAACGCCCTCGGACGGCTTCTCCGGTGCCGCCTGAAAAAGCGCCGAAGCATCCACGAGCTGCATCATAAAAGCCGCCGAAGGCCTTGCCCAAGATGAGAATGACCATCCCTACCATTTTCGGGTAACAGCAGAACTTGTGTTTTCTTGTTTAGCATGGACGGACTCTTGGTCGACTCGATGACTAACCGACTGGTTTCTGAAATCTGCAGTGCCGCTACCTCCCAGACCTCTGCCAGGAATGAAGACCAGGAAATGGAAGACGCTACCACCTCCAACCTTCGTACAATTTCTGTAGTTTCACTTTTGGTCGATTGGATTTTCGTTTTTAACTCTGGATTTTTCCTATAGTTCCTCCTCATGTCATTGATCTCCCTGATGATGACGATGAGGTACCACTGAGGGCGAGGAGGAATAAGAAGGCGCCGGCTGGCAAGACTACTTAGATTGCGTCAGTGCCTGAGGCATCGGTTCAAGAAGGTGGCGATGTCACTCGGCATTCCGTGTCCTTCGTTGTGCCGCTGACGAGTGCCCGGCCTTCGTCGTCGACTACTGACCCGCCCTCCCTTTTCGCCACACACCACGTCCCAGAGGACCAAGTGGGTGCTGCTAAGGAGGCTATACGCCAGGAGGGGATCATGATGGAGCAGGTGAAGGCAATTCGGGAAGCCAGCCAGGTGGCCTATGATGCTAGCTCAGCCCTTCAGAGCAACGTCCAGGTTAGTTGGTCACCGCTTGTTCAGTTAGGATATGTTATCTGAAGACTTTTTTTTCCGAAGATCTTTGTATCTGTACACCCACTGGGTGTATCGATTGAATTTTTGGATCGGTGGGGGCACGCTGAGTGCACCCACTGGGTGTAGTCCCTGAGACTATGGTCGACTGCTGGCAGTCGACTGTAGTCTTTGTATTTTGAATTTCTTCACTCTAACTTCTTCACTCGGTCTGATCGGACCATGTCGAATGGAATCTTGGAACCAGTGGGGGAACGCTGAGTGCATTGACTGGGTATGGTCCCTAAGACCATGGTCGACTGCTGGCAGTCGACTAAGGTCTGAAGAACCTATGTTTTTTTTGGACGATCATGATGAGACCGTGGCTGACTGCTGGCAGTTAGCTATGGTTTTAGGATCATAACCTCTTTGTCTCTTTCGGTCGACTGATCGGATCAAGTCGGTAGAACCAGTGGGGGCACGCTGAGTGCACCCACTGGGTGTAGTCCCCCAGACTACTGTCAAATATTTTGATTTGGATGTAGTCTTAGAAATGTTACGATTTTTCTCTTAGTGACTCGGAAGCAGCCTATATTTGATGTGTGTTGACTGACCCTTTGCAGAAATCTTGCGAGCTTGTGACTCACTATACTGAATTGGAAAACAAACAGATCCAGCTCGACCTTGGCTTGAAGCTTGTTCAGGAGAACTTTCAAAAGGCGAAAGATGAAGCAAAAGGTACGACTGGTGAGAATTTTGACGATTGTCTTTATCTTTCCGCCATTCCTGATTCTGATCCCATTGTCATTTTGAAGATAAAATGAAGGAGGCTCTGAAGAAGAAGGACCATGACCTTGCCAATGCGCAGAAGGCGGCTTTGGACAAAATGAAGCTTGCGGAAGAAAAATTGGCTTAAGTCAGTAAACTTGAGGAGGAGAACGCCAATCTGAAAGCTGCTCTCGACGTGGCCAACAAGGAGGTCAGTCATCTGAAGAATGATAAGATAGCTCTGAGTGACAAGGCTAGTGAACTGGTGGGGAAGAGGAATGATCTGGAGGCCTATCTTGGGGGGGGGGGCTCACTAAGAAGTTATTCATCATGCTTGAGGGTAATCTCTCCTACCCGACTGACTTGTTATCATCGACTCATCGTAGAACTGCTCGTTCATCTTTGAATTGTGTTTACAGAATTCTGCCAAAACTTCGAGGAGGAGACCAGTCGAGTGGAGACATGCTTGGATCCCATTAACTCTCCTGTGAAGGATGAAACTGCTATGAACGTGCTCCGACTGGAGTCTCCTGTTGCTGGTGTGGTTGACTACCTTGCTCGACTGAAGGTTGTGGCATCGCGAATCGACACGACACTCCAGCCGGGAGCGACGCTTCAAAATGACCTCGATTCTCTAATGACTCGACTGAATGAAGTTCCAGGTCGAGTGCAAGAATGGAAGATGTCTTCTGCCAGGTGTGGCACTGACGTTGCCCTGTCCCTGGTCCGCGTTCACTGCAAAGATGCACGAGAGGAGAAGCTGGTGTCCATCAAAGTTGCCAATACCAAGAAGCACGACTTCCAATCTTTCATGGAAACCTTCATTGCTGCTGCCACTCGGATTGCTGACGGAATTGACTTGGACCAGTTTGTCGCGCCCTCCAGTCCTCCACCTGAGGAGTAAGAAAAATTCTATGCTTCACTTTAAATTTGCCTTGGAATGCCGAGTGGTTTTGTAACCGATAAACTTTTACAGGCTTGACGCCTGAGTACTTCTGAATCCGTAGGATGTTATCCGAACTTGGCTTATCGTTGATTATGCTTGCATTTGCCTTCGAGCGAACTTTGTTCTTCACTCGAAATATACTTTAGTGGTTGAGACGCAGCCCTGAGGTGGAGAATCCAGTCGACCTGCACTTCATCGCTCTTGCAGGTAGGGATGGAGCACAGATTGCAGTCGACCTGCATCCTTGCGGATCGGGATGGAGTGCACGTTGTATTTGTGGCGTAGCTCTTAAGGAGAAGGAAACAGTCGACCTGCACCTCGTCGTCCTTGCAGAGCGCACGTTGTATTTATGGTGTAGCTCCGAAGGGGAAGGTAGCAGTCAACTTGCACCTTGTCATCCTTGCAGAGCGCATGTCGTATTTGTGGCGTGGCTCCGAAGGAGAATGTAGCAGTCAACCTGCACCTCGTCGTCCTTGTGGATCGGAATGGATTTCATACTTAGGCGAGCACTTGGACTGCAGCTAAGCCTCCGAGTGGGAGGTTTGCTCTCCACTCGGTAGGATTTTCAAATACTTAGGCGAGTACTGGACTGCAGCTAAGCCTCCGAGTGGGAGGTCTACTCTCCATTCGGTAGGATTTTTAAATACTTAGGCGAGTACTGGACTGCAGCTAAGCCCCCAAGTGGGAGGGTTGCTCTCCCCTCGGTAGGATTTTTAAATACTTAGGCGAGTACTGGACTACAGCTAAGCCCCCGAGTGGGAGGGTTGCTCTCCACTCGGTAGGATTTTCAAGTACTTAGGCAAGTACTGGACTGCAGCTAAGCCCCCGAATGGGAGGGTTGCTCCCCACTCGATAGGATTTTCAAATACTTAGGCGAGTACTGGACTGCAGCTAAGCCCCCGTGTGGGAGGGTTGCTCTCCACTCGGTAGAATTTTAAAATGCTTAGGTGAGTACTAGACTGCAGCTAAGCCCCCGAGTGGGAGGTTTGCTCTCCACTCGGTAGGATTTTTAAATACTTAGGCGAGTACTAGACTGCAGCTGAGCCCCCGAGTGGGAGGGTTGCTCTCCACTCGGTAGGATTTTCAAATACTTAGGCGAGTACTGGACTGCAGCTAAGCCCCCGAGTGGGAGGGTTGCTCTCCACTCGGTAGGATTTTTAAATACTTAGGCGAGTACTGGACTGCAGCTAAGCCCCCGAGTGGGAGGGTTGCTCTCCACTCGGTAGGATTTTTAAATACTTAGGCGAGTACTAGACTGCAGCTAAGCCCCCGAGTGGGAGGGTTGCTCTCCACTCGGTAGGATTTTTAAATACTTAGGCGAGTACTGGACTGCAGCTAAGCCCCCGAGTGGGAGGGTTGCTCTCCACTCGGTAGGATTTTAAATACTTAGGCGAGTACTGGACTGCAGCTAAGCCCCCGAGTGGGAGGTTGCTCTCCACTCGGTAGGATTTTTAAATACTTAGGCGAGTACTGGACTGCAGCTAAGCCCCCGAGTGGGAGGGTTGCTCTCCACTCGGTAGGATTTTAAATACTTAGGCGAGTACTAGACTGCAGCTAAGCCCCTGAGTGGGAGGGTTTGCTCTCCACTCGGTAGGATTTTCAAATACTTAGGCGAGTACTGGACTGCAGCTAAGCCCCGAGTGGGAGGGTTGCTCTCCACTCGGTAGGATTTTCAAATACTTAGGCGAGTACTGGACTGCAGCTAAGCCCCCGAGTGGGAGGGTTGCTCTCCACTCGGTAGGATTTTAAAATACTTAGGCGAGTACTGGACTGCAGCTAAGCCCCCGAGTGGGAGGGTTGCTCTCCACTCGGTAGGATTTTCAAATACTTAGGCGAAACGGATTCGCAGCTAAGCCCCCGAGTGAGAGGCTTGCTCGTCACTCGGTAGGATTTTTACAAACTTAGGCGAAACGGATTCGCAACTAAGCCCCATTGGGGGATTTCTCACATAGACAAAAGCAACAACAATCAATGGGAAAATTATAACACTCTTGTCTTTGATAAACAAACTACAGAGGTACTTTTTATTACATCTCATTGGAATGAGTACTTAAGTATAAAAGGGGCGGAGCAGCTCCGCATTCCAAGCTCGTGGCTCATCAATCTGGCGATCGACATTGTAAAGATGGTACGCTCCGTTGTGGAGAACTTTGGTGACGATGAAGGGGCCTTCCCAAGTAGGGGCAAGTTTGTGTGGCTTCTGTTGAGCCACTCGGAGGACCAAGTCTCCTTCTTGGAAGGCTCAACTCTTCACGTTTCTAGCATGGAATTGATGCAAGTCTTGCTGATAGATAGTCGATCAGATCATGGCCATCTCTCTTTCTTCTTCTAGAAGGTTGACTGCGTCCTGCCGAGCTTGTTCTGCTTCATTTTTAGAGTATAGCTCGACTCGGGGTGCATTGTGAAGCAGGTCGCTCGGTAGAACTGCTTCAGCTCCATAGACCAGAAAGAATGGAGTTTGCCCAGTCGACCGATTAGGAGTAGTCCTCAATCCCCAAAGAACGGATGGAAGTTCGTCGACCCACGCGCCTGCTGCGTGTTTGAGATCACACATCAACCGGGGTTTCAGTCCTTTGAGAATTAGGCTGTTTGCTCTTTTTGCTTGTCCATTCGACTGGGGATGAGCGACGGAAGCGTAGTCGACTCGTGTGCCTTGAGAAGAGCAAAAGGCTCTGAATTGGTCGGAATCGAAGTTTGACCCATTATTAGTGATGATGCTATGCGGAACTCCATATATGAATATCAACTCTCTGATGAAGCTGATAGCAGTGCCGGCATCAAGATTCTTGATAGGCTTGCCTTCAATCCACTTAGTGAACTTGTCGACTGCCACCAGTACATGGGTGAAGCCGCTCCTGCTAGTTCTCAGTGGTCCAACCATATCTAATCCCCAAACAGCGAAGGGCCAGACGAGTGGAATGGTCTTCAAGGCTGAGGCGGGTTTGTGTGACATATTGGAATAGAACTGACATCCTTCACACTTATCGACTATCTCCTTCGCCATTTCATTTTCTCTTGGCCAGTAAAATCCTGCTCGGTGAGCTTTAGCCACAATGGTCAGAGAGGACGCATGATGGCCACAGGTCCCTGAGTGGATATCGTCAAGAATTATTTGACCTTCCTCGGGGACCTGTGGCCATCATGCTCCAGTCGCGCTTTCCCTGTACAACTGTCCCTTTATCACAGTAAAGGCCTTGGATCGACGGACGATCTGTCGAGCCTCTTCTTCGTTCTCCGGGAGCTCTTTCCTTAGGATATACGCGATGTACGACACTGTCCAGTCGGGAGTGATGACCAAAACTTCCATGATTAGGTCGACCACAGCTGGGACCTCAACTTCAGTCTGATCCGTGGCACTTTTTGGCTGCGGGGCTTCTTCGGTGAAAGGATCCTCTTGAACTGATGGTGTGTGAATGTGTTCCAAAAACACATTACTGGGAATGGCTTCTCTTTTGGAATCTATTTTTGCCAAATCATCAGCTGCTTGATTTTTCAGTCGGGGTATATGATGAAGCTCTAACCCCTCGAATTTCTTCTCTAGCTTTCTCACTGCATTGCAGTAACCAGTCATGGCTGGGCTTCTGACGTCCCACTCCTTCATAACTTGGTTAACCACCAAATCAGAGTCGCCATAGACCATTAGGCGACGGACACCGAGTGAAATGGACATATGCAACACATACAAAAGTGCTTCGTATTCTGCTTCGTTATTGGAGGAATCAAAGTGAATCTGGAGCACATATCTGAGCTTATCTCCTCGGGGGGAACCAACACTACCCCAACATCGGAACCATTCAGCATCTTAGAACCATCAAAGAACATGGTCCAGTGCTCCGAGTGAACTTGAGTTGGCAGTTGCTGTTCAGTCCACTCAGCGATGAAATCTGCTATTGTTTGGGACTTGATGGCTTTCTTTGCCTCAAACCTGATATCTAGGGGAAGGAGTTCAATCACCCATTTTGCCACTCGACCAGTTGCATCTCTATTGAGCACAATCTGTGACAATGGAGCGTCACTGACGACTGTAATGGAATGGTCAGAGAAGTAATGAGCAACCTTCTTTGTGGTCATATAAATCCCATATACAAGCTTCTGATAATGAGGGTATCTTTGCTTTGATGGGGTCAAAACTTCAGAAATATAATATACTGGGTGCTGAACTTTAAAGGGTTTTCCTTCTTCTTCCCGCTCGATTGTAACTACTATACTGACGACTTGTCCTGTGGCTGCAATGTAAAGCAGCAAAGGCTCTTTGCTGATCGGGGCAGCAAGCACCGGCTGGGTGGAAAGCAGGGCTTTTAGCTCTGCAAATGCTGCATCAGCTTCAGGAGTCCACTCGAACTTGTCTGACTTCTTCATCAGTCGGTAAAGGGGCAATGCCTTTTCACCGAGACGAGAGATGAATCAACTTAAAGCGGCCAAGCAACCAGTAAGCTTCTGGACATCATGCACACGCACAGGTCATTTCATTCGGAGTATAGTACCAATTTGTTCTGGACTGACGTCGATTCCTCATTCGGAAACGAGAAAACCGAGTAGCTTTCCGCCAGGAACTCCGAATGTGCACTTTGATGGATTAAGCTTGATATCATACCTCCTGAGGTTGGCAAATGTCTCAGCAAGGTTAGTCAGCAGGTCAGAACCTTTCCGTGACTTGACCGCAATATCATCCATGTATGCTTCCACATTTGAGTGAGCAAACAGTTCTGAATCATCCTCATGAACGTGGCTCCGGCATTCTTGAGGCCGAATGGCATGGCGACATAACAGAAGCACCCGAATGGAGTGATGAAAGCTGTTTTGATCTCATCGGGTCCATACAGACGGATCTGATGGTAACCGGAATAAGCGTCTAAAAAAGCAGGTGCTCACATCCCGCAGTCAAGTCGACTATTTGGTCGATGTGGGGGAGAGGAAAATGATCTTTCGGGCAGGCCCGATTGATATGTTTGAAGTCAATGCACATGCGAAGTGACTTGTCCTTCTTGGGGACCATGACAACATTGGCAAGCCACTTGGAGTGATAAATTTCTCGGATAAACTCCGCTGCTAAGAGCCAAGCCACCTCCTCGCCAATGGCCTTTTTTTCTGGACGGGGGACCGTCGAAGATGTTCTTTGACAGGTTTCATTTTTGAGTCGACTCGTAGACGGTGCTCAGCCTGCCCCCTAGGAACACCCGGCATGCAAAGATGTCCCAGTTCTCACGGAGGAACTGGATGAGCGCTGCTTCCTATTTGGAGTCGAGTGTTGTAGAGATATGAGTCGGAGCAGCACTGGGGTCGGTCGGGTGAATGTGAATCCGTTTTGTCTCACCGGACGACTGAAATGCTGATTCCGTAGCAGGCTTCTTGGCTCGCAACAAATCACTCGGGTCTGCAGTTTTCTGGTATTCCTGCAGCTCTACCACTGCCATCTGAGCATCAGCGATCTTTGAGCCTTTCTGAAAGCACTCTTCCGCCTTCTTCCGATTGCCAGTAATAGTGATCACACCTTTGGGGCCAGGCATCTTCAATTTGAGGTACACATAACATGGTCAAGCCATAAAACGTGCATAAGCTGGTCTGCCCAAAATAGCGTGATAAGCACTCTGGAAATCCACAACTTCAAATGTCAACTTTTCTTTGCGGTAATTTTTGGAATCACCGAAAACCACATCAAGAGAAATTTGGCCGAGTGACTCAGCCTTCTTTCCAGGAATGACTCCATGGAAGCTCATGTTGCCGGTACTGAGTCTAGACATCGGAATACCCATCCCTTTCAATGTCTTTGCATATAGTATATTCAGGCCACTGCCACCATCCATCAAAACTTTAGTCAGTCGAGTGCCTTCGACGATTGTGTCGACCACCAGAGCTAGCCTCCCAGGGGTGGCTATGTGCGTCGGGTGATCAGACTGGTCGAATGTGATGGCAGTCTGAGACCATTTTAGATAACTGGGTGTCGCCGGAGCAACCATATTCACTTCTCAGTTTATAACTTTCAATCGACTTTTGCTTTCAACGTTAGCAAAAATTAGCAGGGTGGAATTGACCTGGGGATATCCATCATCACTATCTTATTTGTCCTCGACTTCGTCCGACTCCTTTTCCTTATCTTTGGGTTGTTTCCCCTGGAATTGTTGGATCAAGAGCCGACACTGTCGAGTGGTATGTTTCGGGTAAATGAGTTTACCCTCCTCATCTTTCTTCGTGCGGATGTGGCACGGTAAATCCAACACGTCATTTCCTTCCTTGTCCTTCACTTTCTTAGGGTTCCAAGACCCTTTGGGCTTTCCTTTAAACTTTCCTTGAGTCACAGCCAAGGCTTCTCCAGGAGCAGCTGGCTCGGCTTTCCGCTTCTGCTTCCGACTGGAGTTCCCTCCTCCGGTTTCGTGGGCGACTGACTTGTGCTTGCCACTCCGGAGACGATCCTCTTCTTCACCATTTGCATACTTGGTGGCAATCTCCATCATTCGTCTCAGAGACATGTCTCCGGTTTGACTGAATTTCAGATTTAGCTCTCTGTATTTAACGCCTTCCTTGAAGGCACAAATTGCCTGGTGATCATATACATTCTCTACCGTGTGATGCAACGTGATCCATGTCTGGATGTAATCCCTCAAAGTTTCATTCGACTTCTGCATGCAAGATTGCAGCTCTGTCAACCCTGCTGGTCGCTTGCAAGTTCCTTCAAATGTTCTGACAAACACTCGAGCCAGATCTTCCCAATTGTAAATGCTGCTGGGTGCTAACTGATTCAACCATGCTTTGGCCGAGCCCTCCAACATAAGAGGCAGGTGCTTCATGGCTACTTCATCATTGCCGCCACCAATCTGAACAGCCACTCGGTAGTCTTCAAGCCAAGTATCAGTCTTAGACTCACCAATGAACTTACTGACTCCAGTCGCCAACCTGAAGTTGGGAGGAATCACCGCGGCCCTGATGGCTCTGCTGAAACACTCTGGTCCTGAGACGTGTACTTTGCTGCTGGTGGGTACATCTCTGTCATGACCTTCTCGGTGAGCTCTGTTCCTGTCGACCAAACCTTGAACGATAATGGATCTCGCATCAAATCCCGGTTCCCTGGGGTCGACTGGAATCCTTCACCCAACAACGTGATGGCGTCTATCATCCTGCTGCCGAGGCGCGTACGATCCACTCCTTGGGGGAGGGGTGGGCACTCGACGTCGATCATCACGACCGAGTCGGTGATCATACTGCTCACGGTTCTGGTACTTATCACGCTGGTCTCCACGTCCCTCACGCCTCGGGGGCGATCTTGGGTTATGGGCCGTCTAGACTGTATTTGCAGCGATGGATTTGCTGTGAATCCTATTCCGCGATTGCGATACAGCTGGATTTTGATCTCCCGCTGCCCGGAGTAATGCTTTGATCTGTAACAAGCCTCTGCCAGCCTCTGATTGGGAAGGCTGAATCGACTCTGCTATACGGGCTGCAGCTGCTAAATTCTGAATTGGAGGTCGATATACCTTAGTCGATGGTAAAAAGAGTTGACGTCGAACTGGATTCTGGAACCCGTTGCCGCGCACGCTCGTAGTGTGCTTGCTGGAGGTTCTCCAGTTGAGTACGCTCAGCCAAGTTGGCCAAGCGCACGTCCTCTAAGGCACGAGCCTCGGGGGTTTCTCCAACAATAGGAGTGTGCAGTGCATCCATGTTCCGGCGGCGAAGTTCTTCCCTATGCAGCGAAGTGAGGGTCTCGGGGAGATACTCTTCATGGTCATGCGACGGATCGCCTCCGCCGTCGCCTCCATCGATGAGGGGAAAACCGAGAGGACTGCGTGGTCCATCGACCATCAGAACCTCCGCCGCTGGATCACTGCTATCGCACTCGGATGCAGTCTCTGCGGAGCCAGTCGACAGGTCGAACAGGCCGTAGAGAGATTCGTCGGGCTCGATCGCCGCGACTTGGGGGGTGGCCGACTGGCGAGCCACCGCGAGTCTCACCCACCGCTGAAGCCTCGACCGACCGGAGCGCTTGTGCCGGCGGGAAACAGGGATAGAAGACGACACAGGAGCCGACCGATACTGGGTCGACGGTTGCCGCAGGAGGACGCCGCAGACGCACGCGCGAAAGTGCATCGCCCCGCGGACAGGGACCGCGTCGATGTCGAGCGGAGCCTCCTGAAGCCAAGCGGAGTCGTCGGCGATGAACGTGAGTGCACCGAGACGGATCTTGCGGCCCTCAACCAGAGCTCCGCCTGAAACCATGATGAAGGAGATCCGAAAAATCGCAACTTCTCCAATAAGTCGCTAAGACACCTGCCCCATGGTGGGCGCCAACTGTCGTGGTTCTAAGTCTGACAGTAGTGTAGGGGGCTAGGAATGGAGAGGCAAGATCCTAGCTATGGAGTAGTTGTATACGCAAGGGATTTACGAGTTCAGGCCCTTCTCGGAGGAAGTAACAACCCTACGTCTCGGAGCCCAGAGGCAGTCGACTGGATTATATGTGTATGAGTTATAGGGGTGTGAACCCTTTACACTGAGGAGGGGGGGGTGGCTTATATAGAGTACGCCAGACCCCTCCGGCCCTCAGTTATGTAGGGTTTAAGGTACATTAAGGTCGGGCGTTACTGGTAACGCCATAAGTAAAGTGCTATGATGACCATAAAATCTACTCAATGACCGACCGTTTGCATGCAGAGTGACTTTAGATCTCCCGGCCGTCGAGTGGTTGGCTTCATGGCCGAGTGGTTGGCTTCATGGTCGAGTGTCTTTGAATCTGTCAAGTGGAACACTTCTGAGTCGATTGACAGGTGGTTTCTTTCTAGAGATGTCCTTGGGTAGGGTAGTTTGGACAGGTGCATGACCCTACCTAGGTACATAGCTTCATCACGAGACACGTTGGATCAACGTGAATACTTTAGGGATTATCGCTCGACACAAAAAGTGAAACTATTATGGGATCAATTTATTATGTTGCGTTGGTATGCCTGGAATCTATGCTTGAGATATGATATTACTTCTTGCTCTAGGATGGAGGCTCCACACCTCCCCTTTTCATGCAAATTTAACGATAATGAAACCTTAGCTTCCTATGCTAATGGTATATATGATTACTATGATGTGGAACAAATAGAAGAATTTGTTGCTTTTATGGCTGCCTATGATATTGAAGCTTTGTTTGAAAAGTATGAAGCTTTTGATGATGATGGTTATAGGCCGGAAAATCTTGCTATACTTGGATATTGCTATGAAAATTATGAATACAATTACTATATTAATGCTTCTATGAAGAAAGTCAACGCTGTCCAAGAAGAGACTAATATTGTGCAGGAAGCTATGGAAGAAGAAATTGTTGAAACAGTGAGCTCATTGAATGAAAAAGATGAGGAGGAGAGCGAAGAACAAAAGGAGGAAGAGCGGATTAGCTACCCGTGCCCACCTTCTAATGAGAGTAACCCTCCAACTCATACATTATTTAATTCCCCTTCGTGCTTACCGAAGGATGATTGCTATGATCCCTTGAATTTGTTTGAAATATCCCTTTTTGATGATGCTTGCTATGCTTGTGGCCAAGATGCCAATATGAATTATGCTTATGGAGATGAACTTGCTATAGTTCCTTATGTTAAACATGAAATTGTTGCTATTGCACCCACACATGATAGTCCTATTATCTTTTTGAATTATCCCTACTACACCTTATCGGAGAAGTTTGTGCTTATTAAGGATTATATTGATGGGTTGCCTTTTACCATTGCACATGATGATTTTGATAAGCATAATATGCATGTGCTTGCTGCTCCTACTTGCAATTATTATGAGAGAGGAACTATATCTCCACCTCTCTATGTTTCTCATACGATAAAATTGCAAGAAACTGCTTATACTATGCATTGGCCTTTACTATGTGTGCACGAATTGTTCTTTTATGACATGCCGATGAATAGGAAGAGAGTTAGACTTCGGTATTGCTTGATATATGTTACTTTGTGCTCGCTACTAAATTACAAATCATTGTTAATTAAAATTGGCCTTGATATACCTTGGGATCTGGGTGGATTCGTTACTTGAGCACTAAATGCCTAGCTTAATGGCTTTAAAGAAAGCGCTGCCAGGGAGACAACCTGGAAGTTTTAGAGATTCATTTATTTCTGTTGTGTGCTTTCATATAGTTTAAAAACAAAAAAATAAAGAGGGGAACCTAAAAACTTTTCAAAAAGGAAAGTGAAAGTAAGAAAGACAAGCATTGTTGAAGTGGGAGCTAGCCTTGAACTTTGTTCATGCTCACAGAAACTTTGTGAATCTTGATTACAGAAACTTTTCAACAAAAATAATTATCCCCTTGTACAATTCCATTGTATTGTAAAAATAATGTGCCAAGGTTTGCCTTTAGGATGTTTAGAATGCTTGTTGGTTTGTACGGTGCAGGACAGAAACTTTGGCTGTAGTGCATGATTTTACTTTTTTATCTCGAACGTCAATTAGTTCTGATTCCGGTTGCACTGTCTTTCTGTACAACGTGTTTATTTTTCCTAATTTTGGTAGAATATTTGGGGTACCATAAGTATGGTGAATGTTCAGATTGCTACAGACTATTCTGTTTTTGACAGATTCTGTTTTTGATGCATAGTTTGCTTGTTTTGATGAATCTATCAATTTATATCAGTGGATTAAGCCATGGAAAAGCTATATTACAGTAGACACAATGAAAAAACGAGATATGAATTGGTTTGGTACAGTACTTAGAGTGGTGATTTCCTTTATTATACTAACGGATCTTATCGAGTTTTCTGTTGAAATTTTGTGTGGATGAAGTGTCTAAATGAGGAGGTCTCGATATGAGGAAAAGGAAGAGAGGGAAGAGCTCAAGCTTGGGGATGCCCGAGGCACCCCAAGTAAATATTCAAGGAGACTCAAGCATCTAAGCTTGGGGATGCCCGGAAGGCACCCCCTCTTTCTTCAACAAGTATCGGTATGTTTTCGTATTCGTTTCGTTTATGCATTATGTGCAAGTCTTGGAGCATCTTTTGCATTTAGTTTTCATTTTTCTTTTATGCACCATGCGGGTATGAGATAGTCCTTGGCTGATTTATAGAATGCTCATTGCACTTCACTTAAATCTTTTGAGTGTGGCTTTATAGAATGCTTCATGTGCTTCACTTATATCATTTGAAGTCTGGATTGCCTGTGTCTCTTCACATAGAAAACCGCCATTTGTAGAATGCTCTTTTGCTTCACTTAAATTTGTTAGAGCATGGGCATATCTTTTGTAGAAAGAATTAAACTCTCTTGCTTCACTTATATCTATTTAGAGAGATGACAGGAATTGGTCATTCACATCGTTAGTCATAAAATCCTACATAAAACTTGTAGATCGATGAATATGATATGTTTGATTCCGTGCATTAGTTTTGCGATATAATGGTGGTGATATTAGAGTCATGCTAGTGGGTGGTTGTGGATTAGTAGAAATACTTGTGTTGAGGTTTGTGATTCCCGTAGCATGCATGTATGTTGAACCGCTTTGTGATGAAGTTGGAGCACATTTTTATTTATTGATTGTCTTCCTTATGAGTGGCGGTCTGGGACGAGCGATGGTCTTTTCCTACCAATCTATCCCCCTAGGATCATGCGCGTAGTACTTTTCAATGGCTAGTAGATTTTTGCAATAAGTATATGAGTTCTTTATGACTAATGTTGAGTCCATGGATTATACACACTCTCACCCTTCCATCATTACTAGCCTCTTCGGCACCGTGCATTGCCCTTTCTCACCTTGAGAGTTGATGCAAACTTCGCCGGTGCATCCAAAACCCGTGATACGATACACTCTATCACACACAAGCCTCATTATATCTTCCTCAAAACAGCCACCATACCTACCTATCATGGCAATTCCATAGCCATTCCGAGATATATTGCCATGTAACTTCCATCATCATCATATACATGACTTGAGCATTCATTGTCATATTGCTTTGCATGATCGTAAGATAGCTAGCATGATGTTTTCATGGCTTGTCCGTTTTTTGATGTCATTGCTACACTAGATCATTGCACATCCCGGTACACCGCCGGAAACATTCATATAGGGTCATATCTTTGTTCTAGATATTGAGTTGTAAGTAAATAAAAATGTGATGATCATCATTATTAGAGCATTGCCCCAGTGAAGGAAAGGATGACTGAGACTATGATTCCCCCAGAAGTCGGGATGAGACTCCGGACTTTATGAAAAATAAAAGAGGCCAAAGAAGCCCAAATAAAAAAAGGAGGCCAAAGAAGCCCACCAAAAAGAAAGAAAAAAAATAAAAAAAATGAAAAAAAATGAGAGAAAAAGAGAGAAGGGGCAATGTTACTGTCCTTTTACCACACTTGTGCTTCATAGTAGCACCATGTTCTTCATAGAGAGAGTCTCTTATGCTTTCACTTCCATATACTAGTGGGAATTTTCATTATAGAACTTGGCTTGTATATTCCGATGATGGGCTTCCTCAAATGCCCGAGGTCTTCATGAGCAAGCAAGTTGGATCCAACCCACTTAGTTTTTGTTTGAGCTTTCATACACTTATAGCTCTAGTGCATCCGTTGCATGGCAATCCCTACTCACTCACATTGATATCTGTTGATGAGCGTCTCCATAGCCCGTTGATACGCTTAGTTGATGTGAGACTTTCTCCTTTTTTGTCTTCTCCACATAACCCCCACCATCATATTCTATTCCACCTATAGTGTTATGTCCATGGCTCACACTCATGTATTGCGTGAAGGTTGAATTTTTTTGATATTATTAAAGTATGAAACAATTGCTTGGCTTGTCATCGGGGTTGTGCATGATTAAATACTTTGTGTGATGAAGATAGAGCAACGGCCAGACTATATGATTTTGTAGGGATAACTTTCTTTGGCCATGTTGTTTTGAAAAGACATGATTGCTTTATTGGTATGCTTGAAGTATTTCTGTTTTTATGTCAAATGATAGACTATTGCTTTGAATCACTCGTGTCTTAATATTCATGCCATGATTAGACATATGATCATGATTATGCTAGGTCATTCCACATCAAAAATTATCTTTTTTTTATCATTTACCTACTCGAGGACGAGCAGGAATTAAGCTTGGGGATGCTGATACGTCTCCGTCGTATCTATAATTTTTGATTGTTCCATGCCAATATTCTTCAACTTTCATATACTTTTGGCAACTTTTTATACTATTTTTGGGACTAACATATTGATCCAATGCACAGTGCCAGTTTCTATCTATTGCATGTTTTATGTTTCACAGAAAACCAATATGAAATGGAATCCAAACGGGATAAAAACGGATGGAGAATTATTTTGGAATATTTGGGATTTTCCAGAAAATGAATCAACACGAAACGGTGTCCGGGGTGGGCACGAGACAGGGGGGCGCGCCTCCTACCCCTGGGTGCGCCCTGGGCTCTCATGGGCCACCCGTAAGGCGGCTGATGCCCTTATTTTTCCGCAGGAAAGCTAATTTTACAAGAAAAATCCGGGCGAAAGATTCACCCCAATCGGAGTTACGGATCTCCAGATATAAAGGAAACGGTGAAGGGGAAGAACCAGGCAACGTAGAAACAGAGAGATAGATCCAATCTCGGAGGGGCTCTCGCCCCTCCCAAGCCATGGGAGCCAAGGACCAGAGGGGAAACCCTTCTCCCATCTAGGGAGGAGGTCAAGGAAGAAGAAGAAGAAGGGGCCCTCTCCCCCCTTGCTTCCGGTGGCACCGGAGCGCTGCCGGGGGCCATCATCATCACCGCGATCTTCACCAACACCGTCGTCATCTTCAACAACATCTACATCACCTTCCCCCTTCTATATCCAGCGGTCCACTCTACCGCAACCCGCTGTACCCTCTACTTGAACATGGTGCTTTATGCTTCATATTATTGTCCAATAATGTGTTGCCATCCTATGATGTCTGAGTAGATTTTCGTTGTCCTATCGGTGATTGATGACTTGCTATGATTGGTTTGAGTTGCATGTTTTATTATTGGTGCTGTCCTATGGTGCTCTCCGTGTCGCGCAATCGTGAGGGATTCCCGCTTTAGGGTTTGCAATATGTTTATGATTTGCTTATGGTGGGTTGCGTGAGTGACGGAAACACAAACCCGAGTAAGTAGGTTGTTTGCGTATGGGATAAAAGGGGACTTGATACTTTAATGCTATGGTTTGGTTTTACCTTAATGAATCTTTAGTATTTGCGGATGCTTGCTAGAGTTCCAATCATAAGTGCACAGAATTCCAAGTAAGGGATGATATGTTAGCTTATGCCTCTCCCTCAAATAGAATTGCAATAGTGATTACCGGTCTAGTAACATAGTTGCTTAGGGACAATTCCACAACTCCTACCACCACTTTTCCACACTCGCTATATTTACTTTAGTGTTTATTTATCTAAACAGCCCCTAGTTTTTATTTACGTACTCTTTATTATCTTGCAATTATATCCTATCACACCTACAAAGTACTTCTAGTTTCACACTTGTTCTAGGTAAAGCGAATGTCAAGTGTGCGTGGAGTCGTATCAGTGGCCGATAGGACTTGAGAGAGTATTTGTTCTACCTTTAGCTCCTCGTTGGGTTCGACACTCTTACTTATCGAAAGAGGCTACAACTATCCCGTATACTTGCGGGTTATCACCGCCTGCGCGTTGTGTGAGTTGCTGGTCATGAAGCTAGGAACCGGGGGAGGCCCCTATTGGCCGCCCGCAATCCACATTGTCAGCCCCTGAATCTACGTAGGCACCATGGCGGTGAGCGTCGTTCCCAGTTCTACTTACACTTGCTCTTGGATAATCTCCGGAATCCGCGCCACTTGTGCCTTGAGTGCTTCAACCTCGCGCGACTGGCTTTCCGAGCTGGTCTTTTTCTTCTTTTGCCCACCAATGGTATAGTATGACGACCATTTTGTGGACAAGCCTTTGCCGTCCACATGACCAGCTGACGTCGGCTTACTGATCTTATCCTTGTTTTTCATTACGTTCAACACCCTATTTAAAGGGGTGTCAGAAGGGGAGCTCTGAGACGATCCCGTGCTACTGCTTTTAGTGTCCTGCGGAAGGAACGTGAACCATTTAGAAATATTGGGGATTAATTAAAATGCAACCATATGGAGCTAATTACGCGGGGGTCTATTCCTTACCAGAACAAGCTCAAGCGCCCTGGTCTTCGGATCCGTGGTAAGCTCCTTTGTTACCGGGTCCTCCTTGTACCGGGCCGTGAGAAAGTTCCTGGTCTGCTTGTCACGGTTTCTCGAAGCGGGGCGGTAGGCCTTGCTCGGCACGCTCCGCGTCTTCCTTGTCCCATATAGGCTCCGCCACTCTGTAACCACCGGCACCGAGTTGGTGGACCCCTAAGTTTAACTGCCGCATTTCTTTCCCCCACTGACTTGATTCAGAGGTTGCACTGCTCTCGCACTTGATCTTGAACTCCTTTTAGTCATCTTCGCTCATCAAAGGATATTTCGCCTTGATCTTCTCATAACTATCACCTTTTTCAATCATTGCCTTCACCGTGCTTCTCCAAGTAGACAGGGACGTGCTCATCCTCGTGAGGGCGGCACTGTTCACTTTGTTCCCTAAGAGGCGTGTGTTTGCAAATTCAGCAGGGAACTTGTATCGTTTGTGCAACTTCGTGAAGAGGAGGCTGCGCAAATTCCCTCGGTCCTTATGCCTTAGGTTCTTGGTGTTGATCGATACGGTGCTCTGGAGAATGCACCCGAGCTGAACCAAGTACCCCTTGACTACTTCTTTGGGCGCCGTCGGATGCCCGTCGGAGTTCACTTCAGTAAATTCCTCCTTGACGGTGCCGAGCACGCTCGGGCGCTGGTCCTTCCGTTGCCTCTTCGATTGGCCTCCATCTGTGCGTGCGCCGCCATCATCGGTGGTGGCATCCTCGGCGGCACCATCAATGATGTCATCCCCGACGCCACTAGGGGTTGTGTAGTCAGGATTGGTGTCTTCTGCGGCGTCCTTATAGCGGTGAGGTTCTTCCTCCAACTCCTGGCACAGCTCCCAGAATTGCTTGCCGCCCAAACCGCCGGCCTCATTGTTGTGGGCCATGTTTCGCTCTAAATAGGAAAAAAGTTTAGTCAAGAAGTTGGTTATTGTCAAGGAATAAGATCATGGTCTCATCATTTAGGGTTTGTCGACACCGAGGCATCCTAAAAGCTAAGCTTTTATCATTCAGGGTTTGTCGACGCCGAGGCACCCTAAAAGCCTAAGCATACATCATTTAGGTTCTTATCGACACTGAGGCACCCTAAAAGCCAATGTTTCATCATTTAGGGGTTTTCGACGCCGAGGCACCCTAAAAGCCAATGTTTCATCATTTAGGTTTATCGATGCCGAGGCACCCTAGGTTGGGCCTAATCACTTGGCACTAATCACTTGGCTCTATTGCCACCTATGTTGGGTTTATCACCTGGGGTTTATCGATGCTAAGGAGAATTCTAAGTTGGGCAGTTGATCCTACTTAACTAAGTACTAAGATACCCCAGCCCATGCATTAGTCGCAAGTACCCCATATGTCCTATTTTTAGCAAAGTCATGCTAAAATTCACGGAAATTTTCAGCATGACCTTTGCTGAAAATAGGACATATGGAGTACCCGAATTTGCCGGAACGGAAGTTAATCGACATTCCGGCAAACTCAAGGGCCTCTCAGGGTACCTGCAAAATCATTATCCCCGCGTAATGAAGTCGCCAATGGGTCATTTCATAAGATCAAAAGTAGCATCATCACAAGTACAGCAACATCATCACAAGTACGGCATCACAAGTACACCATCATCAACTATAAACAAAACTGACTTGCAGTTAATGAACAGTGGCTAAAGATATATAAAACTCCATTGCAAATGTTCCATGTCAATAAAACAACTCATGGAAGTAAACTACTAGCAAGCTCAAAAGTCAAGTAAACTGAAGATTATGACAGCTTGCAAACACAGGACCATGTCATTATCATGGCAGTCCACTATATATTTTTATGACAACATACATCATTATCAGGGCACATTATGGCCATTTTCATACATGATGCTAACTGTACCTAACTGAATTTTTTGACAGTAGCTCAAGTTTTTGACAGTAGCTCCTCACTGTCTGTCGCCTGCAACACTTTTCATGCTAGCAGCTCAAGTTTGTGCCATTGGAGCAAATAAGCAGGAACCAACATATGTAAGGTTTCAACAAGACTCATCATCAACATATACAAGCAGGATCTTTGTAAACAAACGAACACTAAGAGCAGAATGTTCTTGCAACAAATAGTATTGTGTGACATCGAAAGGCATCACTCTCCTTAAAGGGAAGGATGACTTAAGTGGCCAGATGTATATGATTGCACCACTTGATCTGCACTTCTCTATATTATATGATGTACTGAAGAAGCATGTCGCAGATGATGCAGACTACGAAGTAAGTTATCTTAGCAGGTAGTTTAAATCATGCATATTTAAGATTTATTGTGTCTCCTTAACTCATTACCCATACAATTTTGCAGGTGATCATATTCTGTACTACTGCAATGGTTACAAAACTTGTTGCTGAAGTTCTCTCCCAACTGAAACTGAATATAAGAGAGATTCATTCCAGAAAGTCACAATCTACAACTCGAACATATTTCTCACCTTGTTGCAGGTGATCTAGAGTACCAAGAGCTGAAGTTCAAGAGTAACAAGTAACAAGAGCACATCTAGCAAAAAAAGATAAATAGGAACATATTTCTCACCTTGGAGGTGTTGCTGCTGCTGCACTGTCTGAACTTCACTTCCTTTACCTCCTCAGAAACCTGAAATATGCAGATGTTAGAAAGGTTCTAATTTGTATATGATGATTCTAAGAAAAGGGAAAAGGAGTATCAAGAACAGATCCACATGTCTTGTTGTTAGCCATTACAAACTTAAATTTATCTATTTCTGTATCTCACAAACTATCATAAATGAATAATAGTATTATAGTTCAGCTATTCGATGGAATAATGGGCTTAAGATTAATGAACCAACAGATGCCCTAATGGAAGTAATAACAACATGACAGCAAACAACCAACAAACATGATGGGATTAAGATTACTGAACCAATATCGACAAGCCAGATGGACAGAGATGTATTGAGAGGAAAATTCTTTTCTGAATTTTTTATTTGTCTTTGAATCTGTTCCCAAAGTCAGCCAGAACAAACACAACATTATTATATATGATGCGCTTGCTCCTTGCTGCCTTGTACACTTAGGAGCTCACTGAAAAGCAATGACATATTCATGATCTAGTTTAGCAGCAGGTTGCAGTATTCCCCCTAATTGCAAGATGCATCATAACTAATTAATTAGGAGAACCTACCTAGCGAGTCTCTGATTCGTTTATACCGTCAATAAAAAAATTCTACAAGAAAAAAAAAGGCAGAACAAATACTCATGTCACTTCCATTAGGGCATCATCTTCCTACAACTACTCATCTTCAGCAGCACATGATACTGCTACTGTATCTAATACAACAACATGACACTTGTTACTATATCTAATGTTCCTACAACTATTGTATCTACAACAGTAGCACATGATACTGCTACTGTATCTACAACTACAACTACTACAACAACATAAAACTACAATGCATCATCTTCCTACTATACTTGCTACTAATCTTCAGAACCAAACAACAGCAAAAAATAGAACCAAACTACTATCCATCCATCTAGCAAGCAACTAGCACAACTCATCCGTCCATCCATCAAGCATCATATACCTAACTAACATCAACATACATACATCTATCTAACATCCATTGATCCGTGTAACTAGCAGCATGAACAAGAGAGGAATAGGGAACAGTGACATGGACAAGAAGCATAGAGGCAAGGAAGAGAGGCTCACCCTAGGCCACGGTCGAAGGAGAGTAGCCGCTGGCCACGCGCAGGAAGAGACGACGGGAGGTGGCGGCGAGGGTCACGGCACCGTCCTTGGCTCGCCGGCTGCTGTGGAGGTGACCGGTGGCAGAGGACGGCAGGGGCAGGCGGGGTGGGCGGGTCGGAGCCACGCTCGCCGGCTGCTGCAGGGGCCGGAGGAGGCCCTCGCTCGTCGGAGGGAGGAGGAGAGGAGAGGAGCGGGCGGCAGGGTGAGGAACCCTAGGGCGCGCGCTCGGCCGATTCCGTTCGATGGGCGCGTGGGCACCGGGGGTGGAGTCCGGCGGGGGTCGGGGCGGTGGCGTCGGGGTAGCGCAATACCATAGCCAGGAGAGGCGACGGCGTCGCCGACAGCGTGCAGGCGCGACGGACATAGGGGGCTGAGCAAGGCTGGGCGGCGGCGTACGGTTGGGGTCGAGTGGGGGATCTGGCGAGGGAGGGAGAGAGGCCAGAGGGGAATAGGTGGATAAGGGGGAGGATTAGCAATGGTGCACCTCCCCCTAGTGCGCCATAAGTATGACGACAGCGATGGCGCACCTCCCCCTGGTGCCGCATTAGTAAAAAAAATTCTGATTACAGTTCGAGCACTCAGGTTATATTCCACCTAACCGTATCTCCATCAGACCACACACACTAGCCCGATTGGTTAGCATGCATCACACACACTAGGATGTCTTGGGTTCGATTCCCAGGCTCCTCAATTTTTGTTTTTATGCATTTTTCTCTTTGCACATATCTTTTTATCCATGCATCCAAATAATAGAAAAATATGTTCAAACTTGTTTAAATCATAACGGTAATATTTTTGCAGTTTGTTGTAGAAAAATATGCTAGATGCTCAGAATTTCATGTAGAAAAATAATATGCAGTTTGTTGCCATGTTAAACAACATTTAAAATGCTGTTTGATATTTATTTGTGTTTAAATATGTTCAAACTTGTTTAAATCATAACGGTAATATTTTTTATATAAACAGTAATAATTTTTTAAAAAATATCATCAAATTTGTTATTTGAAAATATTTATGAATATGAAAAAATATCATCAAATTTATTATTTGAAAATATCATCAAATTTGTTATTTGAAAATATAATCAAATTTGTTTTTTTTTGCAATTTTAGTTGCATTCATTTGTGACGGTGGAGCGGGCCGGGGAGGGTGCGGGGCAGAGGGTGCCCCGGCTGCTCGGCGGCGGTGGAGTGGGGGAGGGTGCGGTGGGTCGGCAGCGGGGGTGGAGTGGGGGAGGGTGCGGGGGGTTGGCGGTGGCAGCTGGTGGAGCAGGGGAGATGGTGCGGGGGATGCTCGGCGGCGAGGGGGACTGGATCTGGCGAGGTGGGATAGCGATCGAGATGGAGGGGGACTCCATCCATTCCGATGATCTTCCTTTTGCCTCTCCTCACAACAACACGACTGGGCTTTGGCGGGTTGGTAATGAAGAAGCATTGGTCCACTTCGGAAGCCAGTACCCATGGCTCATTTTTCAAGGTGACGTTTGCGCCCGCGGTCTTGGATTTGGCTTCGGGTATAACCATGGTGGTGAAATACCGGTATTCTTTTATGACGCTCTTGGCCCATCTGACATGGAACATCGGGACCTTCTCTCCAGCGTAGCTCAGCTCCCAGATCTCCTCGATCCTTCTGTATTATCTGTCCTTGTTGTTACCGGTGTAGGATTCCATCATTACCCCGGAGTTCTGATAACCATCGCTCTTCATGTCCTTTCCCTCGGTGTAGAATGTGTAGCCGTTGATATCGTACGCCTTATACGTCATCAGGTTGTGCTCGGAGCCCTGTGACAAGGCAAATATGAGTTGTTCTTCCGCGGAAGAATCCTCATGTAAAGGGTACGACAGAAGATTCTGCTTGAACCAACACGTGAAACATGAGTTGTGCTCTTTGATTATATCTCCGTCCGTCCTCTGTTGGCCTTGGTCATTGTAAGTCTTCTCAATAAAGTTTTTGTGCTCTACCACCCAAGGATCGACCACGTCTATGTGTTGTAGCGCGACTAGGTTTGCTCTTTCAAAGTCGGTGAGTCGACCCTCGAAGTCGACATGCATTTCGTGGCGACCCTCACAGTGACCCCATCCAGCGAGCCTGCCGAGGTTCCTGTTGACGGGCAAACCAACGGGGTTCTCGATGCCTAGATAATACGTGCAGTAGGAGATGCACTCTTCGGTCAGAAAGCCCCTGGCTATACTTCCCTCTGGACATGACATGTTGCGAACGTATCCATTGATGACACCATTCATCCTTTCGAACGGCATCATGCTGTGCAGGAACGTCGGCCCGAGTTGGATGATATCCTCCACGATATGGACCAGCAGATGCACCATAGCGTCAAAGAATGCGGGCGGGAAGTACATCTCAAGATCGCATAGTATCGCCACGATCTCTTCCTATAGCCTATTGAGTTGCCTCACGCCAACCGACTTTCGAGAGATGACGTCAAAAAAGTTGCATAGGCCAAATAGCATTTCACGGACGTGCGCGTCCATGATGCCACGGATTGCAACTGAAAGTATCTGTGTCATCAGCACGTGACAGTTGTGAGACTTTATCCCGCTAAACTTCTGCTTCGCTGGGTCTAGGTATCTGATAACCCACAAGTATAGGGGATCGAAACCGTTTTCGAGGGTAGAGTATTCAACCCAAATTTGTTGATTCGACACAAGGGGAGCCAAAGAATATTCTCAAGTATTAGCAGCTGAGTTGTCAATTCAACCACACCTGGAAACTTTGTATCTTCACCAAGGTGTTTAGTAGCAAAGTAATATGATAGTGGTGGTAACGGTAACAAAAGTAAAGACAGTAAAAGTAATGTATTTGGTATTTTGCATTGATTTTAACAGTAACAACGGAAAAGGAAATAAGTGAGAACCAGTATATGGAAAACTCGTAGGCACCGGATCAATGATGGATAATTATGCAGGATGTGGTTCATCATGTAACAGTCATAGCATAGGGTGACACAGAACTAGCTCCAGTTCATCAATGTAATGTAGGCATGTATTCCGAATATAGTCATACGTGCTTATGGAAAAGAACTTGCATGACATCTTTTGTCCTACCCTCCCGTGGCAGCGGGGTCCTATTGGAAACTAAGGGATATTAAGGCCTCCTTTTAATACAGAACCGGAACAAAGCGTTAGCACAAAGTGAATACATGAACTCCTCAAACTATGGTCATCACCGGGAGTGGTCCCGATTATTGTCACTTTGGGGTTGCCGGATCATAACACATTAGGTGACTATAGACTTGCAAGATAGGATCTAGAACACACATATATTCATGAAAACATAATAGGTTCAGAGCTGAAATCATGGCACTCGGGCCCTAGTGACAAGCATTATGCATAGCAAAGTCATAGCAACATCAATCTCAGAACATAATGGATACTAGGGATTAAACCCTAACAAAACTAACTCAATTACATGATAAATCTCATCCAACCCATCACCGTCCAGCAAGCCTACGATGGAATTACTCACGCACGACAGTGAGCATCATGAAATTGGTGATGGAGGATGGTTGATGATGACGACGGTGACGAATCCCCCTCTCCGGAGCCCCGAACGGACTCCAGATCAGCCCTCCCAGGAGAGATTAGGGCTTGGCGACGGCTCCGTATCGTAAAACGCGATGATTTCTTCTCTCTGATTTTTTTCTCCCCGAAAGCCAATATATGGAGTTGGAGTTGGCGTCGGAGGGCCACCAGGGTGCCCACGAGGTAGGGGGGCGCGCCCAGGGGGGCCCACGAGGTAGGGGCACGCCCAGGGGGGTGCCCCCACCCTCGTGAGCAGGGTGTGGGCCCCCTGGTCTTCATCTTTTGCGAGGACTTTTCTTTATTTTTTTGTAATGTGTTCCGTGGAGTTTCAGGACATTACGAGAATCTTTATTTTCTGCACAAAAAACAACGCCATGGCAGTTCTGCTGAAAACAACGTCAGTCCAGGTTAGTTCCATTCAAATCATACAAGTTAGAGTCGAAAACAAGGGCAAAAGTGTTTGGAAAAGTAGATACAACGGAGACGTATCAACTCCCCAAGCTTAAACCCTTGCTTGTCCTCAAGCAATTCAGTTGACAAACTGAAAGAGAAAAAGAAAAACTTTTACAAACTTTGTTTGCTTTTGTTGTTGTAAACATGAAAAGCCAGCATTCAAGTCTCAGCAATTATTATGAACTAACCATACTAACAATGACACGTAGGTCTCACAATTGCTCATATCAATAGCGTAATCAGCTAGCGAGCCATATTAGCAAAACTCGGATGACAACACTTTCTCAAAATAATCATAACATGGTATAACCAAATGGTATCTCGCTAGCCCTTTCTGAGACCGCAAAACATAAACGCAGAGCACCTTTAAAGATCAAGGACTGACTAAACATTGCAATTCATGGTAAAAGAGATCCATTCAAGTCATACCCGAAATAAACCAATAATAATGAATGCAAACGACAGTGTGCTCTCCAGCGGGTGCTTTTTAACAAGAAGGGTGATGACTGAACATAAAAGTAAATAGATAGGCCCTTCGCAGAGGGAAGCAGGGATTTGTAGAGGTGCCAGAGCTCGGTTTTGAAATAGAGATAAATTATATTTTGAGCAGCATACTTTCATTGTCAACATAACAACTAAAAGACGACGATATCTTCCATGCTAAACAGATTATAGGCGGTTCCCAAACAGAATGGTAAAGTTTATACTCCCCTTCCTCCACAAGCATCAATCCATGGCTTGCTCGAAACAACGAGTGCCTCCAACATTCAACGGGTCCCAAGGGGAGTTTTGTTTGCAGTTATTTTGATTTAGTTTGCACAAAGCTTGGGACTGGGCATCCCGGATACCATCCTTTTTCTCGTGAATGAGGAGCGGAGTCCACTCGTCTTGAGAATAACCCGCCTAACACGGAAGATAAGGGCAGCTCTTGACATATGAGCTATTCGAGTATGCAAAACAGAATGTTTATTTGAAGGTTTAGAGTTTGGCACATACAAATTTACTTGGAACGGCAGGTAAATACCGCATATAGGTAGGTATAGTGGACTCATATGGAATAACTTTGGGGTTTAAGGAGTTTGGATGCACAAGCAGTATTCCCGCTTAGTACAGGTGAACGCTTGCAAAAGACTGGGAAGCGACCAACTGAGAGAGCGATAGTAGTCGTAAACATGCATTAAAATTAATTCACACCGAGTACAAGCATGAGTTGGATATAATCTACCATGAACATAAATATCATGAAGGCTATGTTGATTGGATTCAACTACATGCGTGAACATGTGCCAAGTCGAGTCACTCAATTCATTTAAAGGAGGATACCACCCCATCATACCACATCATAATCATTATAATAGCATGTTGGCACACAAGGTAAACAATTATAACTCATAGCTAGTAAAGCATGGCACAAGCAACTATAATCTCCAAATATCATTGCAAATATGTTTACTTCATAATAGTTGAATCAAGAACGATGAATCATCATATTTACAAAAACAAGAGAGGTCGAGTTCATACCAGCTTTTCTCCCCTCAATAAGTCCATCATATATCATCATTATTGCCTTTCACTTGCACGACCGAACGATGTGGATAATAGTAGGAGTGCACGTGCATTGGACTAAGCTGGAATCTGCAAGCATTCAACTCAAGAGAGAAGATAAGTAATATGGGCTCTGAGTTTAAATAATCAAACATGCATATAAGAGCCACTAAGCATTTTCAATATAGTCTTCTCGACCCCCCTCCTCCCCAAAAAACAAGAAATGAAATAAAAACTATTTACACGGGAAAGCTCCCAACAAGTTAAAGAAGAACGGGAAATATTTTTGGGTTTTCTTTATAATTCTACTACAAACTTGAAAAGTAAATAGACTAATTTTTTTGTTTTTCTTAAAGTTTAATAAACACACAAGAAGAAAGCAGGAAAAAGAAAATAAACTAGCATGGATATTACAGTGAAAGAGTATGAACACCGACATCTAGCAATGAGTGTGTGTGAACATAAATGTAATGTCGGTGGGAAATACGTACTCCCCCAAGCTTCGGCTTTTAGCCTAAGTTGGTCTATTGCTAGGGATGGCCTGGCGGATACCCGTAAGTGAAGTTGGGGTCATACTGTGATGAAGAAGGCTCCGGCTGCCATTGGCTGGCAGCCTCCTCTGGATCCCAAGAATAAACAGATAGTCATGGAGGCTCATCTTGTGGCTCCGGTTCCGGGGCGGGTGCAGGATTTCGATAGGCTTGAATGGCCGCCCACGGAACGATGTGAGGACCTGCAGACAAGTTTAAACAAAGAGGGAGCAGGCAAAGTAATAATCTCAGGGTGGTGTTTATCAAAGTACAATTTATATTTGAGCTCCCCTTCGCGGCTTTTAACAAGAAAATCATGTGCTAGCATACTCCTATAATTTCAATAAGCACGAGGCAGCGATGTTTCCTCTTCCTCCTCATGCCTAATAGGTATTTGAAAATGTTCAGCTAGGCGTGAGGCATAAATGCCTCCAAAGATGGGGCCTTTAGTACGGTTCAGACTTAACCGCCTAGCAACAATTCCACCCAAACTAACAGAGTTACTTTGATATAAACCATGGAACAAAATGATAACATCAGGAATACTAAGGTTTCCACAGTTTCCGCCACCTATCAGGCAACGACTAGCAAATAAGGCAAAGTAGCGTAAAACAGGAAAATGTATGCTAGTGATTCGTGCATCGGAAACCTTCCTGGTTTCTCCCACTGTGATAGTGTTAATAAAAGCTTATATTTCGTTACAGTGTGGTTCATCCAAGGTGCCCTCAAAGGGTATTTTGCAAACCTCGCAAAATTCAGCTAAAGGCATTCTCTTAACAACGTCATATAAATGAAATTCTACCGATGGAGGTGAACTTTTAGGGAAAAAGTAGAAATTTTGCACAAAAGTATTTGTGAGTAAGAGATACTGATGATGTTGGTCGTGGAGGAAATCGGTGAGGCCAGCATTCTCAATTAATAAATAGAAATATTCATAAATCCCGGCTCTCCTCAATAAGTCATCGGAAGGCCATTCACACGGCCAGACCTCCGCACTGCGAGGCAAATTAAATTTGGGCTTCTATTCTTCTTCCTTTTGTTTTTCCTTCGAGCTTCGGCTCGATGAGCCCCTCAAAAATCTCTTCATAAATTCTGAAACAATCTGAAACTTTTAGTAACTTCAAATAAAAGTGAACCAACTTCAATAAAATTGGTAGTAACAACTCCCACAAGTGCCTAGAGCCTGTATAAAGCATTGGAACTACTTGGAACCATATAAATTTGTCATGCAAGCTCAAGAACATGGTCACCTATGCAGCACAAATTTGTGATGAATAAAGCACTAGAACAAAAACAAATTGGACAAATGGAGGAGTCACATACGAAGGAACAATCTCCCCGAGCAGTTTTGCGAGAGATGATTTGAGAAAGGAGATCGAAAATCACAGCAACGGGGCCGGAACTCGTGCTTGAGTTGGTTTTTCGTGTTTGTGTGAGACAGAGGAAGAAGATGGGTGCAGGAATAAGTGGAGGAGGGCCACCGTGGGCCCACGAGGCAGGGGGGCATGCCAAGGGGGGTAGGGCGCACCCTCCACCCTCGTGGCCAGGTGGCAGCTCCCCCTGCGGTGGTTTTTGCACAGTAAATTCTTAAATATTCCCGAAAAAATCATATTAAATTGGCATGGCATTCTGAGGACTTTTATTTTCGGGATATTTTTATATTGTACGGATATGTCAGGAGACACACAGAAAAGTACTATTTTACTTTATTTCTACTAAAAATCAGAAAATATAAACAGGGTACAGAAGGTTGTGCTTCTAGTTTCATCCATCTCGTGATCATCAAGATGAATCCACTAACAAGGTTGATCAAGTCTTGTTAACGAGCTCATTCCGATTAACAGGGAACTGGAGAAATTTCGAATAGCCCTAAGTTACCTCAACGTGGATATGAAAATCCCCAACAATAAGTATATCATACTTCTTCTTGATGGTAGGGAGAGGAAATTCAAAACCTCCAAATATAATCGATGGAATTTTTCCAATAGAGTTGATACTATAAACTTGAGGTTGTTTCCTTGGAAAATGTACCGTGTGCTCATTGCCATTAACATGAAAAGTGACATTGCCTTTGGTGCAATCAATAACGGCCCTGCAGTATTAAGGAAAGGTCTTCCAAGAATGATAGACATACTATCATCCTCGAGAATATCAAGAATAACAAAGTCCGTTAAAATAGTAACGTTTGCAACCACAACAGGCACATCCTCACAAATACCGACAGGTATAGCAGTTGATTTATTAGCCATTTGTAAAGATATTTCAGTAGGTGTTAACTTATTCAAGTCAAGTCTGCGATATAAAGAGAGAGGCATAACACTAACACCGGCTCCAAGATCACACAAAGCGGTTTTAACATAATTTCTCTTAATGGAGCATGGTATAGTAGGTACTCCGGAATCTCCAAGTTTCTTTGGTATTCCACCCTTAAAAGTATAATTAGCAAGCATGGTGGAAATTTCAGCTTCAGGTATCTTTCTTTTATTAGTAATAATATCCTTCATATACTTAGAATAAGGATTTGTTTTGAGCACATCAGTTAATCGCATACGCAAAAAGATAGGTCTAATCATTTCAGCAAAGCGCTCGAAATCCTCATCATCCTTTTTCTTGGATGGTTTCGGGGGAAAAGGCATGGGTTTTTGAACCCATGGTTCCCTTTCTTTACCATGTTTCCTAGCAACGAAGTCTCTTTTTTCATAGCATTGATTCCTTGATTGTGGGTTATCAAGATCAACAGCAGGTTCGGCTTCTACATCATTATCATTACTAGGTTGAGCATCAACATGAACATCATCATTAACATTATCACTAGGTTCATGTTCATCACCTGATTGTGTTTCAGCATCAGAAATAGAAATATCATTTGGATTCTTAGGTGGCTCAGCGATAGGTTCACTAGAAGTTTGCAAAGTCCTATCATTTTTCTTTTTCTTCCTTTTAGAAGAACTAGGTACATCAATTTCATTTCTCTGAGAATCTTGCTCGATTCTCTTATGGTGGCCTTCAGGATACAAAGGTTCCTGAGTCATTCTACCGGTTCTAGTAGCCACTCTAACAGCATAATCATATTTCTTACTATTCATTTCATCAACCACTTCTTTTTGAGCTTTAAGTACTTGTTCTACTTGAGTGGTAACCATAGAAGCATGCTTGCTAACAAGTTTAAGTTCACCTCTAATATCAGCCATATAATCACCCAGGTGTTTAATCATAAAGGTATTCTGTTTAATTGTCTACCAAAATAAGCATTAAAGTCATCTTGCTTAAGCATAAAGTCATCAAACTCATCGAAGCACTGACTAGCAATTTTAGTAGGAGGGACTTCAGCTTTATCATATCTATAGAGAGAATTTACCTTTACTACCTATGTCGGGATATCGGGAGGTTCTTCATTAAATAAGTAATTGAGATCATATACTTCTTCAACAGACGGTAAATTAAGACCATGTATTTCTTTAATAGGAGGTAGATTCTTAACATCTTTAGCTTTAATACCTTTTTCTTTCATAGATTTCTTTGCCTCTTGCATATCTTCGAGACTAAGAAATAGAACACCTCTCTTCTTCGTAGTTGGTATAGGAATAGGCTCAGTAATTGGCTCAGGAACTTGCTCAGGAGGTAGCTCGGGAGGTGCCCAATTATTTTCATTAGCTAACATATTATTCAATAGAATTTCAGCATCATCCGGTGTTCTTTCCCAGAAAAGAGAACCAGCAGAACTATCCAGGTAATCACTGGAAGCATCAGTTAGTCCATTATAAAAGATATCAAATATTTCAGGTTTCTTAAGAGGATGATCAGGCAAAGCATTAAGTAACTTGAGAAGCCTCCCCCAAGCTTGTGGGAGACTCTCTTCTTCAATTTGCACAAAATTGTATATTTCCCTCAAAGCAGCTTGTTTCTTATGAGCAGGGAAATATTTAGCAGAGAAGTAATAAATCATATCCTGGGGACTTTGCACACAACCAGGATCAAGAGAATTATACCATATCTTAGCATCACCCTTAACGAGAACAGAAATATCTTAAGTAAATAAAGGTAGCGCGATCTCTCATTATTAGTAAACGGGGCAGCTTATCATTTAACTTAGTAAGATGTGCCACAACAGTTTCAGATTTATAGCCATAAAAAGGATCAAATTCAACCAAAGTAATTATATCGGGATGAACAGAAAAATCATAATAGTCCTGATCAGGAACACAGATAGGTGAAGTAGCAAAAGCAGGGTCGGGTTTCATTCTACCTATAAAAGATTCTTTACTCCATTTAATTAGTAACCTCTTAAGTTCATGTCTATCCTGGCAAGCAAAAATAGTTGCAGAAGATTCAGCATCAAAAAGATAACCCACAGGAATAGCAGGCATAGCTTCATTGTCACTAACATCATCATGTTCAGGTTCAATAATTTTTCTTTCTATTGACCTAGCAATTTGCTCATCAAGATATTCACCAAGTGGCACAGTAGTATCAAACATAGAAGTAGTTTCATCATAAGTATCATGCATAGCAGAAGTGGCATCATCAATAACATGCGACATATCAGAATTCATAGCAGTAGCAGGTTTAGGTGTCACAAGCTTACTTATAACAGAAGGAGAATCTAGTGCAAGGCTAGATGGCAGTTCCTTACCTCCCCTCGTAGTTGAGGGAAAAATCTTGGTCTTAGCGTCTTTCAAGTTCTTCATAGTGTCCAGCAGATATAAATCCCAAGTGACTCAAAGAATAGAGCTATGCTCCCCGGCAACGGTGCCAGAAAATAGTCTTGATAACCCACAAGTATAGGGGATCACTACAATTTTTGAGGGTAGAGTATTCAACCCAAATTTGTTGATTTGACACAAGGGGAGCCAAAGAATATTCTCAAGTATTAGCAGCTGAGTTGTCAATTCAACCACACTTGGAAACTTAGTATCTGCAGCAAGGTGTTTAGTAGCAAAGTAATATGATAGTGGTGGTAATGATAACAAAAGTAAAGACAGTAAAAGTAATGTTTTTGGTATTTTGCAATGATTGTAACAGTAACAACGGAAAAGGAAATAAGCGAGAACCAGTATATGGAAAACTCGTAGGCACCGGATCAATGATGGATAATTATGCCGGATGTTGTTCATCATGTAACAGTCATAACATAGGGTGAGACAGAACTAGCTCCAGTTCATCAATGTAATGTAGGCATGTATTCCGAATATAGTCATACGTGCTTATGGAAAAGAACTTGCATGACATCTTTTGTCCTACCCTCCCATGGCAGCGGGGTCCTATTGGAAACTAAGGGATATTAAGGCCTCCTTTTAATAGAGAACCGGAACAAAGCATTAGCACAAAGTGAATACATGAACTCCTCGAACTATGGTCATCACCAGGAGTGGTCCCGATTATTGTCACTTCGGGGTTGCCGGATCATAACACATAGTAGGTGACTATAGACTTGCAAGATAGGATCTAGAACACACATATATTCATGAAAACATAATAGGTTCAGATCTGAAATCATGGCACTCGGGCCCTAGTAACAAGCATTAAGCATAGCAAAGTCATAGCAACATCAATCTCAGAACATAATGGATACTAGGGATCAAACCCTAACAAAACTAACTCGATTACATGATAAATCTCATCCAACCCATCACCGTCCAGCAAGCCTACGATGGAATTACTCACCCACGGCGGTGAGCATCATGAAATTGGTGATGGAGGATGGTTGATGATGATGACGGCGACGAATCCCCCTCTCCGGAGCCCCGAACAGACTCCAGATCAACCCTCCCGAGAGAGATTAGGGCTTGGCGGCGGCTCCGTTTCGTAAAACGCGATGATTTCTTCTCTCTGATTTTTTCTCCCTGAAAGCCAATATATGGAGTTGGAGTTGGCGTCGGAGGGCCACCAGGGGGCCCACGAGGTAGGGGGCGTGCCCAGGGGGGCCCACCCTCATGAGTAGGGTGTGGGCCCCCTGGTCTTCATCTTTTGCGATGATTTTTCTTTATTTTTTCTAAGGTGTTCCGTGGAGTTTCAGGACATTCTGAGAATCTTTATTTTCTATACAAAAAACAACACCATGGCAGTTCTGCTGAAAACAGCGTCAGTCCGGGTTAGTTCCATTCAAATCATACAAGTTAGAGTCCAAAACAAGGGCAAAAGTGTTTGGAAAAGTAGATACGATGGAGACGTATCAGTATCTGCTTATCTTCCCCGCGTAACCGTAAGGAAGTTTTACTCCTACGAGGCATTTGAAAATTTGATCGATCTCCTCCTGACTTAGAGTGAAGCACGCGGGAGGGTAGTCATTTCCGGTCTTCTTGGCCTTTTTGCCTTTGCGAAGACTTTCCGTGTCCTGCTTCGCCTCATCATCATCATCATTAGCATGAAGCTCCTCCCTGATGCCCATTGATTTGAAGTCTGCCCTTGCTTTCGGCCCATCTTTGGTCTCTCTGGCATGTTGAGAAGCGTACCAAGCAGACTCTCGCACACATTCTTCGTGATATGCATGACATCAAGGCTGTGAGGCACACGATGGATCTTCCAGTACGGCAAGTCCCAGAAAACAGACCTCGTTTTCCATACCTTCAGCAGCGGCTCTGGTGCCTTTCGCTTCTTTCCCGACTCTGGCGCCTTTTGCTTCTTTCCCGACATTGGCAATCTTTCCAATTTTTCAATAGCTCGTCTATTTCCTCGCCGCGCCTCGTACGCGGGCGTCTTCGGGGTTCGGTTTCACTATCGAACAGATCCTTGCGTTTCCTCCACAGGTCATCGTCGCGAAGCCACCTTCGATGTCGCATGAACATGGTTTTCGAAGACCTGGGATCTCTATCTAGCTGGCGATACGTTGTCATCCAGGCACCTAACGCATCCAGAAAATCTGTGGACCACCTGCCCCGCGACATATCCGTAACCGAGATAGGCGTGCACCATCGTGAGCAGTGCGGCTCTCATAGGGAAATATTCTTTCTGTGTGGCATCCCACGTATTGGTTGGCGTTTTCCACAGCGTCTCTAGCTCCTCTTTCAGCAACCCTAGATACAGATTGATGTTGTTCCCTGGTTGTTTCGGCCCTTCAATTAGCATACTCATGTGAATGTACTTCCTCTTCATGCACAACCAGGGGGGAAGGTTGTACATCCACACAAACACAGGCCAGGTGCTATGTGTGCTTCTTTGGCTGCCAAACGGATTGACTCCATCGGTGCTCGCGCCCAGCATGATGTTCCTTGGATCCTTCCCAAATTCTGGGTGTTCGAACACTGGCAAGCGTTGAACTTTGAACACCCAGAATTTGGGAAGGATCCAAGGAACATCGTGCTGGGCGCGAGCACCGATGGAGTCAATCCGTTTGGCAGCCAGAGAAGCACACATAGCACCTGGCCTGTGTTTGTGTGGATCTACAACCTTCCCCCCTAGTTGTGCATGGAGAGGAAGTACATTCACATGAGTATGCTAATTGAAGGGCCGAAACAACTAGGGAACGACATCCATCTGTATCTGGGGCTGCTGAAAGAGGAGCTAGACACGCTGTGGAAAATGCCAACCAATACGTGGGACGCCACACATAAAGAATATTTCCCTATGAGAGCCGCTCTGCTCACGATGGTGCACGCCTATCTCGGTTACGGATATGTCACGGGGCAGGTGGTCCACGGATTTTCTAGATGCGTTAGGTGCCTGGATGACACAACATATCGCCAGCTAGATAGAGATCCCGGGTCTTCGAAAACCGTGTTCATGGGACATCAAAGGATCTATGGAGGAAACGCAAAGATCTGTTCGATGGTGAAACCGAACCCCGAAGACGCCCGCGTACGAGGAGCGTCGAGGAAATAGACCAGCTGTTGAAAAATTGGAAAGATTGCCCACTACTGGGAAAGAAGCAAAAGGCGCCAGAGCCGGGAAAGAAGAGAAAGGCGCCATAGCCGCTGCTGAAGGTACGGAAAACGAGGTCTGTTTTCTGGGACTTGCCGTACTGGAAGATCCACCGTGTGCCTCATAGCCTTGATGTCATGCATATCACGAAGAACGTGTGCGAGAGTTTGCTTCCTGCTCAACATGCCAGAGAGGACCAAAGATGGGCCGAAATCAAGGGCAGACTTGAAATCAATGGGCATCAGGGAGGAGCTTCATGCTAATGATGATGATGATGATGATGATGATTATGATGAGGCGAAGCAGGACATGGAAAGTCGTCGCAAAGGCAATAAGGCCAAGAAGACCGGAAATGACTACCCTCCCGCATGCTTCACTCTATGTCAGGAGGAGATCGAGCAGTTTTTCACCTGCCTCATAGGAGTAAAACTTACGGTTATGCGGGAAAGATAAGCAGATACCTAGACCCAGTGAAGCAGAAGTTCAGCGGGATGAAGTCTCACGACTGTCACGTGCTGATGACGCAGATACTTCCAGTTGCAATCCGTGGGATCATGGACGCGCACGTCCGTGAAATGCTATTTGGCCTATGCCACTTTTTCGACGTCATCTCTCGGAAGTCGGTTGGCGTGAGGCAACTCAGAAGGCTACAGGAAGAGATCGTGGTGATACTATGCGAGCTTAAGATGTACTTCCCGCCCGCATTCTTCGATGTTATGGTGCATCTGCTGGTCCATATCGTGGAGGATATCATCCAACTCGGGCCGACATTCCTACACAGCATGATGCCGTTCGAAAGGATGAATGGTGTCATCAAAGGATACGTTTGCAACATGTCACGTCCAGAGGGAAGCATAGCCAGGGGCTTTCTGACCGAAGAGTGCATCTCCTACTGCACGAATTATCTAGGCATCAAGGACACCTGTTGATCTTCCCATGAACAGGCACCTCGGCAGGCTCGCTAGATGGGGTCACCGTGAGGGTCGCCGTGAAATGCATGTCGACTTCGAGGGTCGACTCGCCGACTTTGAAAGAGAAAACCTAGTCGCGCTACAACACATAGACGTGGTCGATCCTTGGGTGGTAGAGCACAACTTTACTGAGAAGACATACAATGACCGAGGCTAACAGAGGACGGACGGAGATATAATCAAAGAGCACAACTCATGTTTCATGCGTTGGTTCAAGCAGAAGCTTTTATCGTACCCTTTACATGAGGATTCTTCCGCGGAAGAACAACTCATACTCGCCTTGTCACAGGGCGCCGAGCACAACCTGATGACCTATGAGGCGTACAATATCAACGGCTACACATTCTACACCGAGGACAAGGACATGAAGAGCGATGGTTATCAGAACTCCGGGGTAACGATGGAATCCTACACCGGTAACGACAAGGACAGATACTACGAAAGGATCGAGGAGATCTGGGAGCTGAGCTATGCTGGAGAGAAGGTCCCGATGTTCCGTGTCAGATGGGCCAAGAGCGTCCTAATAGAAGACCGGTATTTCACCATCATGGTTATACCCGAAGCCAAATCCAAGACCGCGGGCGCAAATGTCACCGCGAAAAATGAGCCATGGGTACTGGCTTCCCAAGTGGACCAATGCTTCTTCATTACCGACCCGTCAAAGCCCAGTCGTGTTGTCGTGAGGAGAGGCAAAAGGAAGGTCATCAGAATGGATGGAGTAGCCAATGAGCAAGACTTCGACAAGTATGGCGACCCGAAGATCGAACATGATGACGACGATGAAGTAGCAGCATACACCACAAGAAGAAGCAGGACCACCCTACCTAAAGGATGTCCGTTCCACAGAAGAACTCCATTTGCGAAAAAGAAGGGCAAGAAGATTGTGAACAGATAGCTAGCTAAGATCGATTGTATTTAAATAGTAGTCTTCATTTCTCGATTGTATTTCATGGGCACTTTAATTTTGAACTCATGAATATTTTTTAAATTTCATGGACACTCGATCTCAATCCCCCTCCATCTCGATCGCTATCCCACCTCGCCATATCCGGTCCCCCTCGCCGCCGAGCACCCCCTGCACCCTCTCCCCCGCTCCACCGGCCGCCACCGCTGACCCCCCGCACCCTCCCCTTCCCACTCCACCGCCGACGACGACCCACCACACCCTCCCCCGCTCCACCGCCGCTGAGCACCCCCCGCACCCTCTCCCCCGCACCCTCTCCCCCGCACCCTCTCGCACCCTCTCCGGCCCGCACCACCGTCACAAATGAATGCAACTAAAATTGAAAAAAAAACAAATTTGATTATATTTTCAAATAAAAAATTTGATGATATTTTCAAATAATAAATTTGATGATATTTTTCATATTTATAAATATTTTCAAATAACAAATTTGATGATATTTTTTTAAAAAGTATTACTATTTTTATAAAAAAATATTACTGTTATGATTTAAACAAGTTTGAACATATTTAAACACAAATAAATATCAAACAACATTTTAAATGTTGTTAACATGGCAACAAACTGCATATTATTTTTCTACATGAAATTCTGATCATCTAGCATATGTGACATGTTATATTTGGATGGATGGATAAAAAGATATGTGCAAAGAAAAAAATGCATAAAAACAAACATTGGGGAGCCTGGGAATCGAACCCAGGACCTCCTGGTGTGTGTGCTGCGTGCTGACCAGTTGGACTAGTGTGTGTGTTCTGATGGAGATACGGTTAGGTGGAATATAACCTGAGTGCTTGAACTGTAATAAAAAAACATTCTAATGGCGCACCGCTGCGGGGTGCGCCATTGCTATCTAAAAAAAATATTCTAATGGCGCACCGCTGCGGGGTGCGCCATTAGTAAGCTTCCCCCCCCACTCCACCTATTCCCCTCCCTCGCCAGATCCCCACTCGACCTAACTTTGCCCCCTCCGCCCCAACCGTACGCCGCCGCCCCGCCTTGCTCCGCCCCTCCGTCCGTCGTGCCTGCACGCCGTCGGCGACGCCGCCACCTCTCCTTCCCCGCCTTCTTCTTCCCTGCCTTCCCTGCCTCTCCTTCCCCGCGAAGAGCCCACCCCTGCCGCCCCCGCGCCCCCACCACCGCAGCTCCCCCGCGCCGCCGCCCCCGTGCCCCCTTCACCGACCTCGCCGTCCGCGTGCGGCTGCGCCTCCTGGCCGTGGTCTTGCGCAGGCCCCGAGCCCTAGGGTTCCGGCTTCATGGTGGGCGGCAAGCTCGACGCGCCGCCTCCTCCTCGACGCGCCGCCGCCCACCACCTCCTCAACGCCGGCGCCCTCCTACGAAAGCCTGCCGTTATCCCACAGGTGATTCCTCACCTCTCGCCCCTCCCCGTCCTTCCCCCTAGGCTACCTCCCGCGAGTACCACAGCCCTCTTCCCCCGTGTTCTAGGGTTAGCAAAAGTTAGCAAATTTATAGTAGAAGATGTAATTCCCCTTGCCTGTTTTGATGTAGATGTATGTCTAGAGGCTTGATTCCGCTGGAATAGCGAATATGAGATCTACCTCATTCTCCCATTCTCTCTGTGGATGTAGGCGTTTGATTCCTCTTGGCTAGGTTTTGATTTCAGTGTGGATTTGTGGTCTGTATCGGTGGGGGTTGTGCTTCTTCATGTTGATTATTGTGACAATTCTTTCTAAAATTGTGATCTAGTTAAGTGGAGTGCAGGTAGTGTTTTAGCCAAACCTCCCCCCTCTGAACTCATCTATTTAGTCATATATATGAAGCAACCAAATCTCTTTGGATGTGTGTGTCTGTGTGTTTGCTGGTTTGCCTTTTTTTGCTTAGTTAGTGTGTCTTTCAGTTATTGTCTCTGTTCATGCTTATCTCTGCACAAATAGTTGTTGCAACGGGCTATTGGAACTTTCGGTGCTCACACTATATTAGGTTGTTTAATGTTTAGCCTGGTGTTATGTAGTACCTGTTTGTTCACTACATTTGGAGTATGGTTCTGGCTCACACTGTATTTGTAATTCTAGTATAAATTTGCACTATAAATCTATTGAAATTATATTGTTAATACACTGCAATTACATGTCTACTCTATTTACCTCCTCTTCTATACTTTCTACTAGAAGTCAGCAAAAGAATATCAGTTCTACTTTGCCCCCTAGTAGATCTGGTAGAGTAAGAAACTCCCCTTATAATGATGCTTTTCTCTAGAAAAAATGATCCTGGATTTTTTTATGGTATTCTTTGTGGTATTAAGATGGAAACCTAGGATACTATTTCTGTTAGGAGATGGTGTTATATTAAGATGCATATATTGTTATGTTACGCAAATTGTATCATCTTGCCACTTAAGTCAGCCTTCCCTTTAAGCAGAAAATTCAGTTAGGAGCTACTGTTAGGAGCTACTGTGAAAAACTTGAGCTACTGTCAAAAAATTCAGTTAGGTACAGTTAGGAGCTACTGTCAAAAACTTGAGATACTGTCAAAAAATTCAGTTATGGCATCTAGAATTATGTCAGCTTTGTTTTGTAACGAGAAGACCAAAGTGTTAGGAATTCTGTCCGAACTGTAGTTTTCAGTATTCTGTCCAAATTGAAAATTGTTAAAAAGACCATTTGTTTTTTGGTCAAAATCTGCATGTAAAACTGAAATAATTAGTCATAAAGAATATCCTCAAGACCATGTGTTTCTTGGATTTCTATAATGATGATGGAACATTATAAAGCATTGTACTCCAGTGTGTATGAGGGATACAAAAATTTAGCAACTTCTCTGATTTTATAAAGTTGTTCTTATACGGGTGAAACTTCACTTGTTTTTAGGCTAGTGCGGGGTGTTGCTTTATTGTGATGCCTCTGAATTACTTGTGATCACATTGAGAAAGACTTGCAAAGATGATGATCATCTTTTATAGAAAACAGTTTCTGTGAACACATCAGTAACTTTGCTAGTTTGCTGGGTTTTGTCTCCGACCATTGTGTCGTGATGAATTTGCAGGTACCCCGAGAGGCCCTTGAGTTTGTCGGAATGTCAATTAACTTCCGTTCTGGCAAATTCGGGTACTCCATATGTCCTATTTTCAGCAAAGGTCATGCTGAAATTTTCCGTGAATTTTAGCATGACTTTGCTAAAAATAGGACATATGGGGTACTTGCAACTAATCCATGGGCTGGGGTATCTTAGTACTTAGTTAAGTAGGATCAACTGCCCCGCCATTCTTGCTGCATTAAACCATAGGTGGCAATAGAGCCAAGTGATTAGGCCCAACTTAGAATTCTCCTTAGCATCGATAAACCCTAGATGATAAACCCAACATAGGTGGCAGTAGAGCCAAGTGATTAGTGCCAAGTGATTAGGCCCAACCTAGGGTGCCTCGGCATCGATAAACTCTAAATGATGAAAACTTAACTTAGCATTTAGGGTGCCTTGGCATCGACAAACCCTAATGAAACCTTGGCTTCTATAGGGTGCCTCGGTGTCGATGAGAACCTAAATGATGTACGCTTAGGCTTTTAGGGTGCCTCAGCGTCGACAAACCCTAAATGATAAAAGCTTAGCTTTTAGGATGCCTCGGTGTCGACAAACCCTAAATGATGAGACCATGATCCTGTTCCTTGACAATAACCAACTTTTTGACCAAACTTTTTTCCTATTTAGAGCGAAACATGGCCCACAATGATGAGGCCGGCGGTTCGGGCGGCAAGCAATTCTGGGACCTGTCCCAAGAGATGGAGGAACAACCTCACCGCTATGAGGACGTCGCGGAAGACACCGATCCTGACTACACAACCCCTAGTGGCGTCGGGGATGACACCACTGATTGTGCCGCCGAGGATGCCACCACTGATGATGGCGGCGCACGCACAGATGGCAGCCAACCGAAGAAGCAACGGAAGGACCGGCGCCCGAACGCGCTCCACACCGTCAAGGAAGAATTTACTCAAGTGGACTCCGACAGGCATCAAACGGAGCCCAAACATATAGTCAAGGGGTACTCGGTTCAGCTCGGGTGCATTCTCCGGAGCACCGTCTCGATCAACACCGAGAACCTTAGGCATAAGGACCGAGGGAATTTGCGCAACCTCCTCTTCACGAAGTTGCACGAAAGATACAAGTTCCCCGCTGAATTTGAAAACACGCGCCTCTCAGGGAAGAAAGTGAACAGTGCCGCCCTCACGAGGATGAGCATGACCCTGTCTACTTGGAGAAGCATGGTGAAGAGAATGATTGAGAAAGGTGATAATTATGAGAAGATCAAGGCGAAAAATCCTTTGATCAGCGAAGAGGACTACAAGGAGTTCAAGATCAAATGCGAGAGCAGTGCAACCTCCGAATCAAGTCAGTGGGGGAAAGAAATGCGGGAGTTGAACTTAGGGGAACACAAACTCGGTCCCGGCGGTTACAGAGTGGCAGAGCCTATATGGGACAAGGAGGACGCGGAGCGTGCCGAGCAAGGCCTACCGCCCCGCTTCGAGAAATACAACAGCGAGAAGCAGACCAGGAACTATGTCATGGCCTGGTACAAGGAGGACCCGATAACAAAGGAGCTTACCATGGATCTGAAGACCAGGGCGCTTGAGCTTGTTCTGGTGAAGGAGACTGAAAGCAGTAGCGCGAGGTCATCTCAGAGCACCCCTGCTTGGGACAACACTCTAAATAGGGCGTTGAACGTAATGAAAAACAAGGATAAGCTCAGTAAGCCGTCGTCAGTTGGTCGTGTGACCGGCAAAGGCTTGTCCACAAAATGGTCGTCATACTATACCGCTGGCGGGCAAAACGAGAAAAAGATCAGCTCGGAAAGCCAGTCGCGCGAGGTTGAAGAACTCAAGGCACAAGTGGCGCGGATTCCGGAGATTATCCAAGAGCAAGTGCAACAACAACTAGGAACGGCGCTCACCGGCATTATGCCTACCTTGATTCATGGGCTGACGACGTGGATTGCGGGTGGCCAATAGGGGCCACCCCCGATTCCCAGCTTCACGGCCAGCAACTCGCACAACGCGCAGGTGGTGCCATTGGTGTCTCTGACGGTGCCATTGGTGTCACCGGCGGCGGCGGTATTGGTGTCTCCGGCGCCGGCACGGGCATTGGAGCTTAATGCACCCGGGTGTACGCCGGCCGACACCTTGCCAGGAGTGGCCCCTCCGTCAGTTGTACGCCTGCCGTTGGCGGTGCCTCGACATTAGCCGAACTCGACGCCATCATCACGGTAACTAATTAAGGCTCTCGGCCGAGGACTTCATCTCCTTTTGCCTTTGACTTGGCATCCCTGATGCCCTACATGTTTTCGCAGGGCGCCGCCGTCGTTCCGTGCACTCTCCTGCACTTCGTGAACGACGAGTTGTTCAATGTCGCCAAGGGCAAAATCATTCAACCGGGCAACCCCGTGTTCCACGGTAAACCGATGCCACCCACCGTGTATAGGGTTCAACTGGTTTGGGTGCTACCAGGCTGCGATGAGTTGTTACCTCCGATTCGACCCACCGGCGCCGACGAAGATGACCCTCAGCGCCTGCCTAAGCTGGCCCCTGCTTTCGCTGAAGAGCCATATTCGTTTGGGGCGGGGGACACCACCCCAAAGATAACAGCGCCAGTCGTGCCGGCCCCAAGCCATGGAAAGACCGCCGCAACGCTATCGGACATGCCGGACATCCCTATGGCACAGGATCTGAACATGCATATGGCACAGGATCTGGACGACGACGACGGCCGTACATTTAGCAATGTCGATAAGTACTTTGCCGAACATGGGTACGATGACGAATTCTGTGAGCCTCTTTCTCAAGAACCCAACCCTACAAAAGACGACCACGGTCTAGCTGGTACGGCGGAGAAACCCAATTGCAACAAGCGTTGTCTAGTGTTCAGTTCTCAGGAGACGCCTCCAGCTGCCGACTTCACCAAGCCTCAGATAGCCGAGGTGCGAAATATTATCAGCCCCAACACACTCAAGAAGGCGGTCTGTGAGCATAACTCGGTTCCATTACAACAGAAGAAGAAGGGATGGAAAAGAAAGAGTAACAAGGGTGCGAGCCAGCCGGCACCGAGTACGATCCGTGCTCAGGACGGGCCACCTTCACCTAAGGATATCTCGAGGAGGGTGCATGTGGCGGGTAGGGCGATGCTACCGACAAATATGCTCAATGCTGCAACCGGTGCTATGCGTAGTCTGCATGACAGTGTTGTTTGTTTGGAGAAGCGGCGTCTCAGAGAGAATGATGTCGTATACCCGGTTTTCATGGCCAAGGTGCCAGAGGGCAAGGGCTTTGTTGATGGTGCCATCGGGAGTACGATCGTCCTGCGGTTTGATGACATCTTTGCTATGTTTAACCTTCATCCGCTGCACTACACCTTCGTTCGGCTGTTTTCGCTGAGTATGAAGATGCGGATCATTAGAGACAAGACCCCGGACATCGTGATAGTCGACCCCTTCTACATGCGTGCCAAGATCTTGGGCAGCGCTGGGGACCCGCATGTCAGGAGTTCTTACCTCGAAGGCGTCATTCTTGCAAACCCAGATAAGGATAACTTCCTCATGCCTTACTTTCCCGAGTAAGTCATCCCCTAACCGCCCGTAACATATGATTTCTTAGATTTCGATCGTTCTTTTTTTTAACATTCCGTGTTGTGTGCAGTGACACACATTGCACACTCATCCTCTTAAGCCTGAAATATTCCATGGCCACGTATTTCGACCCATACCGTGACTCCAAGATAGACTACACAAATATCAAGAAAGTTCTTGATGGTGTTCTCCCCGGCTATGCCAAATCTGGAGGCACCTTAACCAAGCCAGTTCGTAGGCGGTACGACGTGCACGTGTTCGCCCACAATACAAAGTTCTCCTGCTTCAAGAAGCCGCCTGGCGGTCAGAAGGATGCCTACTACGCCCTCCATCACATGCGGGCGATCATAAGGGACCATCATCACCTTCTGCTACCAGGTAATCTCAAAGATTGGGCCGCGAGCTTGTCGGCAATCCACGACGCGAACATCAGACAAGAATTCTTTCACATCATGTCCTTCGTACCTCGGGGCACGACAAGAATTCCTTCTGCTACAAGAATTCCTTCTGCTACAAGAATTCTTTTTGCAGAAATTATCCATCAAGATGTCCTTGGTACCTCGGGGCAGTTCTACCTCATATATCAACCGTCCAACAGTGAGATAGACACAACGCTACAAATGCACGACCGACGGCGGCTTCATCCATGCTCCGGTCCCATGAGTCGAGTCGAAAGTAGTGATGCTATGTGTAGTTCTGAAACATTGATTAGCTCATGTTGTAATTAAACTTTAATGAACTTGTATGTCTCTTTGGTTTGGACAGTCGTTCAACTTAGATGTAATTTATGCTATTTATTAGTAGGACCAAGAATCGTGCTATTAATGTCTTGATTTTCTCTTCCAATCCTTTTGTTTCATACTTATATATTGCTTATGTATTGTCTATTGTTTGGCTTGTGCATAGAGATGTCGGTGTATGTCGTGTACAAGGGTAAGGTTCCCGGAGTCTACGACAACTGGGAGGAGTGTTGGAGACAGGTTCACCATTTCAGTGGTAACAATTACAAAGGGTACACCACTAGGGTGGAGGCGGAATCTAGATACGCCCGCTATCTAGCAGGAGAGAGGAGGGAGCGTTGGAGGAACCGGATGAAGACTAGTTTCATCACAATGATGCTCATCGTAATGACCACAACTCTCTTCTATGTGTTGGTAGTTTAGATGATCGATATCGACTTGTAATGTGAAAACAAACTCGCTACTCGCGGTCTCAAGACTTGTAATGTTCTATCTTTGTTCGGTCTTTTGAATTCGGAGACTAATATGATGAATTGTATTCGGAGACTAATCTTCTATTGTATTCGATGAATCTGCTGTTGCTGTGTGGTGTTGTCTAAATTCTGTTCAATAATATATTTTGTAACCTGTGAAAATATTAGAAAAGAAAAAAAATCCCTAATACTCATACTAGTGGCGCACCACACAAGACACTAATGGCGCACTGTGATAATCACACTAATGGTGCATCAAGCGCTGGTGCGCCATTAGTATGCCAAAGCACATGGGTACATATGGCCCCCTGGGAGGCATTCTAATGGCGCATCGTGGGCTATACTAATGGCGCACTACGTGGTGTGCCATTAGAACACCAAATACTAATGGTGCACATGTGGTGCGCCATTAGAATTTAATTCTAATGGTGTGATGCTAGTGGCGCACCAGTAGTGCGCCATTAGTAGGCAAAACTGGTGCGCCACTAGCATGCCTTTTCCTAGTAGTGAGAGTGTGCCACGTACCCTCGCACACGGAAAGCGTAAGCGTTATGTTAACGCGGTTGATGTAGTCGAACGTCTTCACGATCCAACTGATCCAAGTACCGAACGTATGGTACGTCCGCGTTTAGCACACGTTCAGCCCAATGACATCCCTCGAACTCTTGATCCAGTTCAGGACAAAGGAGAGGTCCGTCAGCACAAGGGTGTGGTGACGAAATTATCGGCGCATGGATTCGCCTAAGCACTAGGACGATATGACCGAGTAGTTGAACTATGAAGGGGGGCGCCGCACATGGCTAACAGAAGAACTGCTGTGCTTTGGGGTGCCCCTGCCCCCTGTGTATAAAGGAGGGAGGAGGAGGAGGCCGGCCAAGGAGGGGCAAGCTTATATGGGGAGTCCAACTAGGATTCCCAATTCTAGTTGGAGTCCCCTTCCTTTCCAAGGAGGCGTCATCCTCATCCTCATCTATGGCAAAGTCACCAGCAACCCCGTCCGCTATCACCCAGCACGACAGCCAACGCTAATTGAGTAGGTGGGGCGTTGATGTTCATACCTAACTGCGTGCTCGTGGGTATGCTCCCGGCAGCCTCCAGACAAAGCAGACTCTTTGTCCACATTAGGACCCACCCATTGCAATCACCAAGCCGCCGCGGGGTCTCGTCGTCATCCCTCCCTAGTACCAGAGGAGCCAAATTCTCGTGGCCCGGTTTGACACTGGCCATGGAAACCTTGAAGACGTCCGAGGGGATCGGCCGACTGTGGAAAAATGGTTCCTTCGGCTCCATTATCGTCACCTTCCCCACGTCCGCCTTCTGGTCGCCGATGATGTACAATATGGTGCACGGGGTTTCGTCGGCCTGCAAAGTAAAGTTTGCAACGTGAGACATCCGAAAGGCAACAAAAACGAGAGATTATACATTTATTGAAGAGGGCCGGTGTGACAGATACTGTGAGGGCGTCGAGTTCAGCCAAAGATGAAGCACCGGCGAGCACGTCCGGTGCCGCAGCCGGTGCGGGAGCAGGTACGGGAGCCGGTGCAGGAGCAGGTGCAGGAGCTGGTGCGGGAGTCGGTGCAGGTGCAGATGCTGGTGCAACGCTAGTCGAGCTACTCCCCAAGAAGTCAGCAAGGGGAAAGTCTGCTGCATTTTTTTCTGGATTTTGCCTGTTCCAATTGAAAACGGACGGAAACAAGGTAGTAGACATATCTACAAGCACCTGTTTTGCGGTAGCTACCGCTGTTGTGACTGTCTCAGATGATTTCTTCTCTACCGCAATCTCAACCTTCTTGTCGATGTTTTCTTCAGTTAACCTCCGCCTTTCCTTTCTCTCCTCCGTGGTCTCACGGTAGTACTTATTCCATGTGGTGTCGTCTCCGACCCCGTGCATGCGTCCATACGATGGTCGAGTCTCCACCGGGAGTCCTTTCAATATGTTCAACGCCCGGTTGAATGGAGTGTCCCACTTGGGCCTCGCCAATGCCTCAGACGGCGAGTCGCTTTTGGCCGCAATCCTGTGTTTCTCTCTCTGCAAAAGGCACAAGGATCGTTTACAAATATGAATAACGTGCAGTCCAATTGATCAGAAACTAAAATTACCAGCAGTCTCATGAACTATGTCATGACCGCGTTCGTCTCAAAAACGCTCCTGCGGGACGGTGAACCCCGCCAAGGGGTCTGGGATGCCCAGACTCGCGACTTCCGCCTCCTCCTTGGCCTATATGGACCTCTTCCCGCCGTAACCACGGCTTCCGGGGTGATGGCACCTATTGTTCCTCTGTTGAAGCCCCTTCATGTACTTTGACATTTTTTTGGCAGCTTCGGCCTCGCAAGCCGCCTTGAATATTTGAAAGTGCTCTGCCGTGATTGTCGGATTATCCTTTACAATCTCGGAGTAGGGTTCCTTTTTTATGATGATCCAATATTTCACCCTTGCTTTCCAGGCGGCCAACGCGTCGCTAAACTTGGTCATGGCGTGTTTGTTTATCTTCTTCATTGCCAGGTCCTTATCTGGATCTTTATAATCCTTTTCATTTCGGCCTGGGAACAAGAGTATCTGGTGTAGCTTCTTTAGGAGGGAGGGCCTCATATTATCTACTTTAGTTTCTCATCGTTGATGGTGGCGGTTGTCCATATGATGCAGCCTATTTGATTGTCGTAGCACGAGCGCGCTTCCTCGGGCGTGGTTGGCTCAAAATTGTTGTCATCCACACCTCCGTGACCACCAGTCTAGTAGTCGTGAGCTTGTTAGGAAGCCGTTGCCTCTTTGCTTTCGGTTCTATACCGGCTCCGCTAGTCTCGGCACTGATCTTAGTCTTAGCGCCGGTCTCGATGCCGGTCTCAGTCTCAGCGCCGCTCTCGATGTCGGTATCAATCTCCGATGTGACAGGTGGACCCACCAACATCAACTGTTGATCGTTGGCTTCCCTCAAAAATTCTTCTGCCGCCAGGTAGACTTTGTCGCAGTCACCAGAACCATGTCCTTCATCGTTGCTAGCCATGTTTCCTATGATTAAATCTAGTCAATTAATTCTAGACCTAATAAAATGAATAATGACTTGAAAAAGGCCTATGTTTTGCAGGAACGTTGATTCCTTCCCGGTGTGGCAAATCCCAGGCACTCGATACGTCCTAGTTTGTAGCACAAGTAATGCCAAAATTCACGGAAATTTTTGGCATGACCTTTGTTAAAAAGTGCACAAATCGAGCACCTGAAATTTGCCGGAACAAAAATGAATAAACATTCGGGCAAAACATAGGCCACTCGGCCTCATTCCCTGGAAACAACAAAAGGCCACTTGGGCACAATCGAACCACTTCAATGAAAAGATATAACATGACCACTTCAACGAAAAGATATAATCAACAATAAAAGTCTAGGAAGGGATCATCTTTAAAATAAAACTTGCCTAAATTATTTTCCTTGAAAAATAGTGGTCTTTTCAAAAATCAAAAACCTTTGCAAAATGACCTCACTAAACACTTCTCTGCCTAGGACAGAACCCAAATTATGTTGATCTAGTTATTCCTCTTACACACACACACACATTAATTGCTCTAACCTAGCCAACCTACTTAACCTAGCTTGTTAACCTAACAAACCTAATTAACCTACCTATTTAACCTAGTTTACCTAGATAATTAACCTAATTAAACAAGTTAACATAGCTAGTTCTCTGTCAAAGCCCTAAATAAATTTTTGCACTAACCTAGATAATTAACCTAATTAAACTAGTTAACCTACTATGTCAAAGCAATAACTAAATTTTTGCATTAACCTAGATAATTAACCTAATTAAACTAGTTAACCTAACTAGTTCTCTGTCAAAGCCCTAAATAAATTTTTGCACTAACCTAGATAATTACCTAGTTAAACTAGTTAACCTAGCTAGCTAGTTCTCTGTCCAGTGTTTGTGCTATGCATGAGAGAGAGAGAGAGAGCAGGGGCGGGGGCTTACAGAGGATGGCTTCGGTGGTGGCGAGGGAGGCAGTGGTGGCGAGGGAGGATCCGGTGGCGTCGACGGCGGCTCCGATGGCGTTGATGAGGCCGCGCGACTCCGATGGCGTCGACGGCATGCGCCTCTGGTGGCTCCGTGGGTGTCGACGTCGGCAGGATAAGGCGGCGAAGTGGGGTGACGATGAATCGGGGAGACGGCAGTGGGGTGGGTCGAGGGATTTGGGGGAGAAGTGGTGGCCGGGAGGAAACGGTTTTTGGGTTAACTCAAACTTAGCGGTAGCACGTTTGGCAAAACGCGCTATAGCTAAGGTAGCTATAGTGGTTTTCACAAAACGCGCTACTGCTATAGCTATATAATTTCCTTTTATTTTCTTATTACCTTTTCTGTTTCTATAGCGGGGGTCAAGGAAACACGCTGCAGCTATATTAGCTATAGCGCGCTTATGAACAGACGCTGCTACTACGCCTTTCTCCTTTTTTCGCTTTTTCATTTATTTTGCTTTACATTTTATTTATTTTCCTTTCTCCTTTTTCTATTTCTTTCATTTTCATTTACTTTTCTATTTGTTTTTCATTTTATTTTATTTCCATTAACAGTAGCGCATCTCTTAGAAAACGCGTTGCTACTTAGTTCGATAGCGCGCTTCTTTCGAGTCCGCTACTTCTATGTGTAGCCTATCGTCCTAGCAATGGGAATATTAGTAGTAGCGCGTTTACACGTGAACCCGCTACTGCTGGAATTTTATCTGTAGCGCTCTTTCACCTCATGCGCTACTGCTATCTAGCACTAGCGCCCTTTTTTGACACACGCTACTACTAAATTTCTGTGTATAAGGTTTTCCCTTGTAGTGATATCTGCTCAAATCATCTGTGAAGGTCAAAAAATAATGATACCTGCCACGAGCCTCAACACTCATCGGACAGCATAGATCGTTATGTATTATTTCCAATAAGTGGTTAGATCGTTCCATTGTTCCGGGGAACGGAGTTTTAGTCATCTTGCCCATAAGGCATGGTTCGCAAGTACCAAATGATTCATAATCAAGTGATTCCAAAATCCCATCAACATGGAGTTTCTTCATGCTCTTTACACCAGTATGACATAAACGGCAGTGCCACAAGTATGTTGCACTATCATTATCAACTTTGCATCTTTTGGCATCAATATTGTGAATATGTGTATCAGTACGGTCGAGATTCAATAAACCATCAACATTGGGTGTATGACCATAGAAGGTTTTATTCATGTAAATAGAATAACAATTATTATCTATCTTAAATGAATAAATATATTGCAATAAACATGATCTAATCATATTCATGCTCAACACAAACATCAAATAACATTTATTTAGGTTCAACACCAATCCCGAAAGTGATGATGATCATATCAATCTCGGAACCACTTCCAACACACATTCTCACTTCACCCTCAACTAGTCTTCGTTTATTATGTAACTCCTGTTTCGAGTTATTAATCTTACTAACCGAACAAGTATCAAATACACAGGTGCTACTATGAACACTAGTAAGGTACATATCAATAACCTGTATATCAAATATACCTTTGTTCGCTTTGCCATCCTTCTTATCCGCCAAATGTTTGGGGTAGTTCAGCTTCTAGTGACCATTTCCTTTGTAGTAGAAGCACTCAGTTTCAGGCTTGCGTCCAGCTTTGGGCTTCTTCCCGGGAGTGACAACTTGGGTGCCATTCTACTTTAAGTTCCCTTTCTTTCCGTTTGCCCTTTTCTTGAAACTAGTGGTCTTGTCAATCATCAACACTTGATGCTCTTTCTTGATTTCTATCTTCGTCGATTTCAGCATCACGAAGAGCTCGGGAATCGTTCTCGTCATCCCTTGCATACTATAGTTCATCACGAAGTTCCAGTAACTTGGTGATGGTGACTAGAGAACTCTGTCAATCACTTATCTTATCTGGAAGATTAACTCCCATTTGATTCAAGCGATTGTAGTACCCGGACATTCTGAGCACATGCTCACTAACTGAGCAATTCTCCTCCATCTTTTAGGCGAAGTACTTGTCAGAGGTCTCATACCTCTTGACCCGGGCATGAGTCTGAAATACCAATTTCAGCTCTTTGGAACATCTCATATGCTCTGTGGTGTTCAAAACGTTTTTGAAGTCCCGGTTCTAATCCGTAAAGCGTGGTGCACTAAACTACCAAGTAGTCATAATATTGAGCTAGCCAAACGTTCACAACGTCTGCATCTGCTCCTGCAATAGGTCTGTCACCTAGCGGTGTATCAAGGACATAATTCTTCTGTGCAGCAATGAGAATAAACCTTAGATGACGGACCCAGTCCGCATCATTGCTACTATCATCATTCAACTTAGTTTTCTCTAGGAACATATAAAAAACGTAGGGAAGTTACAGCACGAGCCATTGATCTACAACATAATTTGCAAAATACTATCAGGACTAAGTTCATGATAAATTAAAGTTCAATTAATCATATTACTTAAGAACTCCCACTTAGATAGACATCACTCTAGTCATCTAAATGATCACGTGATCCATATCAACTAAACCATGTCCAACCATCACGTGCAATGGAGTAGTTTTCAATGGTGAACATCTCTATGTTGATCATATCTACTATATGATTCACGCTCGACCTTTAGGTCTCCAGTGTTCCGAGGTCATCTCTTCATATGCTAGGCTCGTCAGGTTTAACTCGAGTATTCTGCATGTGCAAAACTGGTTGCACCCGTTGTATGTGAACTTAGAGCTTATCACACCCGATAATCACGCGGTGTCTCGGCATGACGAACTATAGCAATGGTGCATACTTAGGGAGAACACTAATACCTGGAAATTTAGTGAAGGATCATCTTATAATGCTATCGCCATACTAAGCAAAATAAGATGCATAAAGGATAAACATCACATGCAATCAAAATATGTAACATGATATGTCCATCATCATCTTGTGCTCATGATCTCCATCAGTGAAGCATCGTCATGATCTCCATCATCACCGGCTTGACACATTGATCTCCATCGTAGCTTCATTGTCGTCTCGCCAACTATTGCTACTACGACTATCGCTACCGCTCAGTGATAAAGTAAAGCAATTACATGGTGATTGCATTTCATACAATAAAGCGACAACCATATGGCTCCTGCCAGTTATCGATAACTCTGTTACAAAACATGATCATCTCATAGAAAAATTTATATCACATCATTTCTTGACCATGTCACATCGTAGCAAGCCCTGCAAAACAAGCTAGACGTCATCTACTTTGTTGTTGCAAGTTTTACGTGGCTACTACGGGGTTCTAGCAAGAACCGTGCTTACTGATACGTCTCCAACGTATCTATAATTTTTGATTGTTCCATGCTATTATATTATCTATTTTGGATGTTTAATGGGCTTTAATATGCTCTTTTATATTATTTTTGGGACTAACCTATTAACCAGAGGCCCAGTGCCAGTTTCTGTTTTGTGTGTGCCTATTTTAGAGTTTTGCAGAAAAGGAATACCAAACGGAGTCCAAACGGAATGAAACATTTACGATGATCTTTCTTGGACCAAAAGCAAGCCAAAAGACATGGATTTGAAGTCATAAATGCCACGAGGCGTCCACGTGGCAGGAGGGCGCGCCCAGGGGGGGTAGGTGCGACCCCACCCTCGTGGGCCCCTTGTAGCTCCATCGACATACTTTGTTTGCCTATATATACTCTTATACCCTAGAAACATTAGGGAGATCGAGGAAACCACTTTTCCACCGCCGCAATCTTCTATGCCCGTGAGATCCCATCTTGGGTCCTTTTCCGGGGACCTGCCGAAGGGGGAATCGATCACGGAGGGCTTCTACATCAACACCATTGCCTCTCTGATGAAGCGTGACTAGTTTACCACAGACCTTCGGGTCCATGGTTATTAGCTATATGGCTTTTTCTCTCTCTCTTTGATTCTCAATATAAAGTTCTCCTCGGTGTTCTTGGAAATCTATTAAATGTAATATTCTTTTGAGGTGTGTTTGTCGGGATCCGATGAATTGCGGATTTATGAACAAGATTATCTATGAATATTATTTGGTTCTTCTCTGAATTCTTATATGCATGATTTGGTATCTTTGCAAGTCTCTTCGAATTATCAGTTTGTTTGGGCTACTAGATTGATCTTTCTTGCCATGGGAGAATGTTTTGCTTTGGGTTCAATCTTGCGGTGTCCTTTCCCAGTGATAGTAGGGGCAGCAAGGCACGTATTGTACTGTTGCCATCGAGGATAAAAAGATGGGGTTTATATTATATTGCTTGAGTTTATCCTTCTACATCATGTCATCTTGCTTAATGTGTTACTCGGTTCTTATGAACTTAATACTCTAGATGCATGCTAGATAGAGGTCGATGTAGTAGATGCAGAATCGTTCCGATCTACTTGACACGGACGTGATGCCTATGTTCATGATCATTGCTTTAGATGTCTTCACAACAAAAATACCAAAAATATTTACTTTATTATCTCTATCAGATATCACTTTTGTGAGTGACTGTGAAGGGATTGACAACCCCTTTATCGCTTTGGTTGCGAGGTTCATGATTGTTTGTGGAGGTACTCGATGACTTGTGCGTCGTATCCTACTAGATTGTACCTTAGTTCTCAAAACTGAGGGAAATACTTACGCTACTTTGATGCATCACCCTTTCCCCTTCAAGGGAAAAAACGCAAGCTCAAGAGGTAGTAAGAAGGATTTCTGGCATCGTTGCCGAGGAGATCTACGCCAAGTCAAGCCATACCATGTACCCACCATAAACTCTTCTCCCTCGCATTCGCCTCTCGCCTCTCGTTTTCCTCTCCCCCACTTCTAAAACGATTTTCCAAAACCTTTGCCTTTTCTTTGCCCCTCTCCCGTTTGTCTCTTTTCGCTTGCTTCTTGTGTGCTTGTGTGTTGGATCGATTGCTTGTCACGATGGCTCAAGATAATACTAAATTGTGTAACTTTTCCAATACAACAACAATGATTTTATTAGCACCCTGATTTCTCCTACTACCGATGTTGAATCTTGTGAAATTAATACCACTTTGTTGAATCTTGTTATGAAAGATCAATTTTCTAGCCTTCCTAGTGAAGATGTCGCAACCCATCTAAACAACTTCATTGATGTGTGTGATATGCAACAAACAGAGATGTGGATAATGTTGTTAAATTGAAGCTATTTCTGTTTTCGCTTAGAGATCGTGCTAAAACTTGGTTCTCATCTTTGCCTAAAAATAGTATTGATTCATGGAACAAGTGCAAAGATGCTTTTATCTCTAAGTATTTTCCTCCCACTAAAATCATCTCCCTTAGGAACGATATTATGAATTTTAAGCAACTTGATCATGAGCATGTTGCACAAGCTTGGGAGAGGATGAAATTAATGATACTAAATTGCCCTACACATGGTTTGAATTTGTGGATGATTATACAGAAAATTTATGCCAGATTGAATTTTGCTTCTACAAAACTTTTAGATTCGACCGCGGGAAGCACTTTTATGTTAATCAATTTAGGAGAAGCTACTAAACTCCTAGATAATATTATGGTTAATTATTCTCAATGGCACACCGAAAGATCCACTAGTAAAAAAATTCATGCGATTGAAGAGATTAATGTTTTGAGTGGAAAGATGGATGACCTTATGAAATTATTTGCTAATATAAGTGTTTCTTCTGATCCTAATGATATGCCTTTGTCCACTTTGATTGAGAATAATAATGAATCTATGGATGTTAATTTTGTTGGTAGGAACAATTTTGGTAACAACTCGTATAGAGGCAATTTTAATTCTGGACCATTTCCTAGTAATTCCTCTAATAATTATGGTAATTCCGACAATAACTCTTGTGGAAATTTTAATAAGAGGCCCTCTGATTTTGAGAACTAGTTGTGAACCCGAGCAACTGCACGGCTAGAATTTTTATATATTGTGCGGGCTATTGCACAGGAAAATTAAAATATAGTTCACTGATTTTTTGTAAGTATTGTTATGCCTGAAATCTTGTAGCAAATGGAAATTAAATTATTTATATTTATATTTTAGTATTTTACTACCTATTTGGCACCATATATATTCATCAGTTCCTAATTTTAGCAATTACCAAATACATATGAGTGTGCATTTTTATATATTATTATACATATATTTTCTATGAGGTTAATTTATACATTTTTTTCAAATTGACTTATCCGTCAGACGTCCCAAATGAGCCATAGGAAAGTGGTGATACTATTATTCTTTACGTGATGATCGCTAGATAACTGGTGTCTTGGCTCCTGATATATAGCTTTATCCAGCTTGATCCGGCCGATGTCTATGTGCATTTTTCCTTTTGGCAAATATTAAAAATATATTATTAAGTGCTCTCACATTATTGTGAACTCCTCCCTTGAATACAAAACTTAAACGACATACCAAAACTAACGAAAAATAGTGGGTTTCCTTATGGAATTTTTTTTATATACAATCTAGGATTTGTTTCTTAACATATTTGTGACATAGATTTTGAATTTTTATGACACTAGTTTTTCTGTTTTCAAAAAACTATATGTTGGCCAAAACAAATTTGAGAGTATACATGCATAGGTGACTGGTGGAGAGGATTTTTTTGTCCATGGTTATACCCCCTTTTTCTGTGGGGCATGTTTATATCCCTTGTGGTTGTGTGTGTCGTGATTTTTGGCAAGAAAAATTGTTTACATACTTATGTGTACACACCACACGTTAAATATTTTACACGGAATTTTCGCGAAGAGGATGATATTTGTCTATGAAATTAGGATGTGATATATATTTTTCTAATTGCTCAGTGTATGCATGGGTAACTTTGGTAGTATGGTTCCGGAAAGAAATACTTTAGTTTGTTATGTCATTTTAGTTTGGACTTTTTCTCTTTCTCTTTTTACACTCTGGACAAATAATATTGATCTAATGGTTATTTTGTTTTTGAGGATTAACATAGAAGCTGGTATGGTGGTTCAAATTAATAAACTGCTCGTGCATATATTTTTTTCTTTTAGCAACATTGCAATGACCCTACACATTTCCTTGCCATATTCTTTTTCTACACATGGCTTTTTGTAATGGACACATATCTTCCAAGGAAATGTAGCACATATGGACTCTCTAACTTTCATGCAGATACCTGGTAACGCAGACGTTTTTTTTAACAGGTCATGTTGGGCTTTTTTTGAGGGGACGTTGGACTAAAATCACGTATCTGCCAAAGGGAACATCGTAGCATAGATGGACTCTTTGTTTTTGAGTGTGTACGTATCCCCTTTTATCTGCTAGAGCGCTCGTTATGGTTTTTTTAAGCTTATATCAAGTTGGACTTAACCTGTCGTTATGAAGATCCAATGGCTTCAGTTTGTTTCAAAATCAAATCAATGATAAAATATTTTTACCTCCTAGGATTAACGTGAGAGCTCTAATGGTGCCTCCAATTAGTAAATATAAATACTAGTCGTCAACCCGTGCAATTGCACGGGCTAGCTATATGTTGACTCAAAACATTTTGTGATTGATACTTTGAAAAAATAACACTAACGCTTCTGTCGGGGGAAACTGACCCACGAACACCTATGGGGCCGGCGGACCGGGCCCCTTTCGGTTCGGCGGGGGGCGGAGGTCGCATGAAGAGCAGATCGAGACGAAGCACACGAGCGGTTTACCCAGCTTCGGAGCTCTCCGGAGAGATAATACTCCTACTGCTGCTTGTCTGGCTATGTTATCTTGTGCTCTTGCTCTCGAGAGAGCGTGGTGTCTTTCTGGTTTACAAATGAGTCGAAGCCACCGAACTTCCGAACCTCCGCTACGTTGCGCATGGGCCTCCTTTTATATGCTAAAGGGGTCACCGACAGGTGGCAACGCAGAGAAGGGCACAAATGTAAAAAGTGAGGTGGTTGGTACAGTTACTTGTATAGTGCACCCTACCTAACTCTGACGGCAGGGGACAAGGGCATTAAATGCCCGTCTGAGTCGTCCAAACAGTGCCGAAAAGGACCGTTAGGGGCGCCACCGTTCGCCATGATGGCGATCTTGTCAGCTTCGCATGCCACTGCGCACCGCTGGTTTCACAGCCTCCTGCCACGCGCGCCTGGAGAGGCCCCCAGAGCGACACGTTGGTGGATGCGCTGGAGCGTGGGCACAGAGTGGCCGCCTGCTGCGGCAAGCGCCTTGCCGCTGCTGCTATCTTGTCGGCCCGGAGGCTTGTCGCTCACCGGGCTTCGAGGTACCTTGGTTAGTCTTCCTGGCAAGCTCCTCTTGCCGGGGCCTTGTTGCCTTGTCGGAGCGCGTGGCGCGTCGCGGCAAGTTCCTTGGAGTGCCTCGGTTGGCCTTCCCGGCAAGCTCCTCTTGCCGGGGCCTTGTATCCTGAGCTTAAATACTTTGTTCTTGAATGGCTCCAAGGGAACCTTGGAGGGTCTTGGCGTTCGCCCGGCAAGCCTTGCCGCGGGGCGCTGCAACTGCCCGTGCACAAGTTCGGGGTACTAGGGTACCCCTATTCTAGTACACCGACAGGAGCCCCCGGGCCTGGGCCAGACACGGTGCCGAGCGCTGTTGGGCCAGGCCCAAGACAATGCACGGGCACACGCGGGCTGGGCCACACCAAATCTCACTCCGTATCCACCGCGCTCCCGCATAACGACACGCGTTGAATGCGGCATCGTGGGGGAGATCGTGGGTGGTTGTTTATTAGGAAGGGCGAAACGTCCGCCCCGTCCCTCTTTATAAGCAGAGGAAACAGGGGCAGTTCGTTCCCCCTTGCTGGTTGCTACTACTCCATCTTCAAGAAACTCCGCCGCTCCCCCCTTCTTCTCGAAGCCGAGAGAGCAGCGCTCCGCCCCCCCATTGTCACCAGCATCTCCACGCCGTCGACCTCCCTCACCACCTCCGCCATGGCCCCAAAAGCCGACAAGGGAAAGGGCGTGAAGTCGGCCGAGGCGCAGCGGCTCGCGGCGCTGCGGAAGGAGCGGGCGATCTTCTCCCCTCAGCTCGGCGTGCAGGAGCTGAGGGAGTACTTCTACCTTTTTTGGGCAACGGAGACGCGTGCGCATCCGCGCACGAGGGTACTCCCGGCTACTGCTTCAAAGCTGGCTCCAAACGGGTACCCATTCTTTGCGCTATTCTTCTATTGCGGGCTCTGCCCGCCCTTCTCGGAGTTCTTCTGCGATATCATGAACACATACGGCTTCCACCTCCTTGACTTCACCCCCAACGCTGTCCTGACCATGGCAGTTTTCGCACATTTGTGCGAAAACTTTGTCGGAGTCCACCCCAGTGTTGCCCTTTTCTGCCACTACTTCATTCCTCGGGTAGACAGAGGAGAGCCGCTTGCCGGAGGGATTGCCTGGGTCTCGAGAGTCGGCAAGAAGGAGGCGTACTTGGATGGTGAGCTCCGCAGCAAGTGGGAGGAGTGGAGAGCGGAGTGGTGCTGGATCGTCGAGGAGAATCCGCAGCCCTTCACCGCCGTGCGCCAAGCTCCAATAGTGCGCGGCAATGACTGGAGCAACGTGGCCCCGGAAGATGAGAGGCTGAAGATCGCCATCACTAGGATTCTTCGCCTTAGGCTTGCCGGGCTCACTATAGGTGCTGTCGGGGCAGATTTCCTCCGCCGCCGCATTGCCCCCCTACAGGAGAGGGGGAGGCCCGCCTGGGAATTCAAGAACTCGACGGACATCATGAGACTGCGGCCGGGCCTCAACTACAACTTCACCGTCTTGGAGCTGGATGCAACGCTTCTGGAGTTGTTCAAACGCGACCCCCAGCATCCATTCACGCTGCCGAGGGGCGTTATCCCATTATGCAACAATTCTTCGCTTGACCGGATCCGCGCCATGATGCCGTTGTGCGATTCACACGGAATCGTTCCAACTTGGCAAGAGCCTGCGGATGACGTCGTGCAAGCGTTCTTCGACAACTTGGAAGAGGTGCCGGTCCATGCTGACGAGTAGAAGAGCCTCACCCGTGACACCACCGACGAGGAGCTGCAGCGCATCGCCACTAGGGCAGAAGAGGTTGCGGCCGCAGCTGCCACGGGCGCATTCGGGTTCACCATGGAGGAGGAGGAGGCTGCAGAGGCAACAAACCTTGCCGAGCGCGCGGATTTTGTTGGCGAGGAGGAGCCTGTCGGTTCCGAAGCCGAGCCGAGCGAGGCCTGCGAGGAAGAGCCCGAGCCCTCAGAAGGCTTGCCGCAGGCGGAGCCCCTGGCCCCGCCAAGAAGGCGTCTTCGCAGGGCTGCGGATGTAGCGGGGCGGCAGCCGGCTCAACAGCCGCCAAGCCATGCGACACGCTCTACCGCGGCAAGTCATGTTGCCGCGGGAGCGCCTCAAGTAGCAGCGGCAACTGGAGCGGGATCTTCCGGGGCCACCGCCACCACCGTAGGAGGGCCGTACTTCGATCTTTCCGCGCTCAGCTCCGACGAGGAGGAAGAAGAGTAAGTTTCTTTGGTGTTCTTGTAGTTCTCCAATCTTGTTGTTTATATCTTGTATCTGACTTGCTCCAACCTGGACTCCTTTCTTTTCAGGACGCTGGCCCAGAGAGCAGCGAAGAGGGCCAAAGCCGCGGTGATCGTCATCGAAGATGACCCCACCTTGTCAATAGGGGGTGGGTCCGAGATCACCTTGACGGACCCGGCAATCACTCCTCAAAGCAGCCCCCAGCGCAACCCCCAGCGTAAGCTTATAGTTTTAGCCTTCTGCTGCCAGGCACGCTTGAGCGCTCTTTCGTTTGTTGATATCTTGCTTGTTGATTTGTATAGGAGCAGAGCAGCCACATCAGGAGCGCCCGGAATCTGGTCCTGAACTGCCATCTGCTTCGACTACGCCGCTAAGGGAGGGGTTCCCGGTAAGGGAGCGCTCTCCGGCAAGGGAGAACTCTCCGGCAAGGGACAGCACTGTCGATCCTATGGTGACCGAGACCGCAACTGTAGATCTTGGCGCAGGTAATTCATTTGTCCGAAAACTCTCCCTTGGGTTCTTCTTCTTCTGATTTTCTTCTCTTGGATTTTTGATTGATTTTTCTCCCTTCTTCGTTTTTCAGACCCCTCTGCTACTGAGCCAATGGAGACAGAGGGCGCCGGCGAGGAAAGGGCCGGTGCTGATGAGACCGCCGGCGAGGAGGCCGCCAAGGCTGCCACTACAGAAGCCGACGAGGGGTCGGGTGATCGCACTGACGACCCTGAGGCCGCAGGAGCGCCAGGCGCTGCGCCGACCGCCGATCCCTCTGCTGCTTCTGCGAAGCCGGGCTCCGAGGAGCCCCAGTCCGGCGCCTACTTGTAGGCCGGCGACGACATCTTCATCAAGCTACCCTGGGCATCGAGCTCCAGGTCGCCAGTCGAGGGGGAAACTTTTGACGGGGAGGTGCTCGCCTCTGCTGGGCTGTCGTTGGTCGACGCGCCCAGCAGCAGCAGTGGCGAGCCCGAGGAGGAGCAGCTGCTGCGGAAGCTGCTGTCACTCTACCGCGCCCGGCAAGCCAAGCTGGCTTCCCGGGAAGCGCTTGTCGCGAAGGCGGGAGTGGACATGGAGAAGCGCGCGGAGGAGCTCCGGGGCCAAAATCAAGAAGCTCTCCGGTCTCTCGCGCAGGAGCGGGAGCGACTCGACGAGGAGCGCACGGCCTTCCTTCTCGAGAAGGCCGAAGCTGAGGAGGAGCAAAGGCTGGCCGCCGAGAAGCAGTCCGCGTGGGAAGGTGAACTAGTGCAGCGGAAGGCCAACCTCGACAGCTACGAGGAAGAGCTCGCCGAGCGTGAGCAGGCACTTGGCGGGGCGCTCAAGGAGGCAAAGGATGCTGCGGCAACTGCAGAGGCCGCCAAGAAAGAGCTGGAGGAGAAGGTGGTGCAGCTGGAGGCCGATATTGGGAAGAGCGGAGAGGAGCTTGCCGCGCTCAAGCATGAGCGCGAGAAGGATGCTGCCGCCCACGACGAGCTGCAACGTCTTCTCGCTGAGAGGGGCAAGGAGCTCAGTGCCGCCAAGGATTCCAAAGCAGACCTGGAGCTGAAGCTGGCCACGCTGACGTAGACGCTGGAAGCCGCCAAGGAGCGGGAGAAGACCTTGTCGGAGAAGGTCAAGGCTGACGCGGCGTTGCTGGAGAGCATCGCAGTTACCCAGAACTCGTTTAGAGACACTGTGGAGCACTGGACCGAGGGTCTGGTGAACATTGCCGCAGTCATCAACGAGGAGCTGGCGCAGCTGGGGATGGAGGACTTTGGGTATCCTTCCGACGAGAGTCTCCAACCCAGCGCCAAGCTCAGCCTGTTCTTCAAGGGCGTGGTGACGGCACTCCAGCGGCTCCGGGAGAGGATCCCGAAGCAGCTGGCCGACGAGTCGTGCAAAATCTGCGCCAGGGTTCTCCAGAAGGTGCTGATGAAGGTGGCCTTCCGCAATCCAGGCCTTAGTTTCACCAACATCCTTAGGTCCTTGCCGCCTGACGCCGATCTGGATGCACTCAAGGCCCTTGTCGCACCCATTGTGGACAAGGTGAGCGAGATCAAGAGGGTCGAGGGCGGACGCGTAGACTAGGCCGTTCATTCCTTCTTTTCCCTTGTCGCTGCTAGTCATGTTATGAAAACATTCTGTTAGAGCTGCGACAAGTTATCTTGTAATATAACTTGATTTCTGTTATCAATTGCTATGTTATTTCCTCTACTAGATTCCTTCCTTTGTATGCTTTTACCCTACGCTTCTAGGGAACTTGTCGGCGCAAGCACCCGAGCCGCGAGCGCTGAGTGTGGAACTTCAGCAGCCTGCTGGCGGCGCTGTTTCCGACAAGAAACCTTGTCGCGACTAGATGCAGCACACTTAAGCTGTTGAGCGGACTCGAAACAAAGTAAGGGCGCAACTAGCCACGAGTTGGTTCCTCCGCGCACAGGTTTTCCATACAAAGCAGGGTCATTCGAGGAAGATAACTCAAAAAATTTAAAAACTGATTGCTCAAACTTTGGCAACTTAGCTTTTCTGCCGTTTGCTTCCCGGCAAGGAAAAACTTTGCTTGAACGACGCTTGGTCCATGCTTGGTCCATACCACAATCTTCTCCTTCCCCCCCGGCAAACTTGTGTGCGAGGGAACCTTCTTTTCCTTTGTTGAAGAGAAAATAATAATATGGAGCTTTTCGGCTCGTTACTGCTTACCGGATGTCAGTGTGCACAAAGTGTCAGATAATTGCGTGGAAGAAATAAACTAATGCATGAAATGGACAAGTTGTGCGGAGCACATGGGGTTTCACTTATGCACGGGATCTGTGCCCGGCTTTGTACAAAGGATTACATGCAACAGCGGCAAGACTTGTACAAAAGGTGGTTGCCGGAACGGGTTCCGACAACCGCGCCCTACGGGAAAAACTTACGAAGATGTTCTATGTTCCAGGAGTTGCTCACCGGAATGCCATCTTCGGTCTCAAGGCGGACAGCGCCGGGCCTTGTGACTCGTTTCACCCTATAGGGGCCTTCCCACTTCGGCGTCAACTTGTTGGAATTCTTGGCGGACTGAACGCGCCGAAGAACAAGGTCGCCTTCCTCGAAGCTTCTGGCATTAACCTTGCGGCTATGGTAGTGGCGCAAAGCTTGCTGGTATCGAGCAGCTCGTACAGCAGCCTTAAGACGATCTTCCTCAAGGAGCAGCGCGTCGTCTCGCCGCAGCTGTTCTTGCTCAAGCTCATCATAAGCGAGCACCCGAGGCGATCTATATACGAGTTCTGTGGGGACAACTGCCTCTGCTCCATAGACTAGAGCGAAAGGTGTCTGGCCAGTGGCTCGATTTGGCGTCGTTCTGATCGACCAAAGAACCACCGGAAGCTCCTCGATCTAGTTTCTTCTGCACTTGTGCAGCCTGTCGAAAGTTCTGGTCTTGAGCCCGCGCAGCACTTCAGCATTTGCCCTCTCTGCTTGACCGTTGCTTCTCGGATGAGCAACAGAAGCGAAGCAGACCTTGGCGCCAAGGTCTTGGACGTACTGCATGAAGGTGCGGCTCGTAAATTGTGTGCCGTTGTCGGTGATGATCCTGTTAGGGATCCCGAAACGGCAAACAATTGACCTGAAGAACTTGACCGCTGACTGTGCTGTCACCTTCCTTACTGGCTGCACTTCCGGCCACTTTGTGAACTTGTCGATTGCAACGTACAAGTACTCAAAGCCCCCGACTGCTCGGGGGAAGGGGCCGAGGATATCGAGCCCCCAGACCGAAAATGGCCAGGATAAAGGGATCGTCTGGACAGCTTGAGTTGGCTGGTGTATCTGTTTGGAGTGAAACTGGCACGCTTCACACTTGGTTACTTGTGCAGTTGCATCCTGGAGGGCTGTCGGCCAAAAGAAGCCTTGCCGGAAAGCTTTGCCGGCAAGTGCTCTTGCACCAATGTGGTGGCCACATATGCCTCCATGTATCTCTGCCAACAGCTTTTGTCCATCTTCCCGGCAAATACACTTCAATTTCACACCGTTGAGTCTTCTTCTGTACAGTATGCTATCGACAAACTGGTACATACTCGACTGCCGGGCTACTCTTTCCGCTTCTTCTTGCTCTTCGGGAAGTTCTCCTGTCTGAAGGAAATGGACAATCTGCTGTGCCCATGCTGGAGCTTGTGGCTCGACAACAAGGACTAAAGGCACATCTGCTGCTGCGGGAACATCCGCTTCTACGGCAAGGACTTGCAGCCCTGCCGGAGCTTGATGTTCCCCGGCAAGCTTGCCGGAGCAAAACTTGTCGGGAGCGTCTGCTTCAACGGAACAAACCATAAGGCTTGCTGGAGCAGACTGCTCCTCAGCATCCTTGGCGTTGATCTTGGGGACTTTCTTGGCGGCGGCTTCGGGAAGTTCTGCCGGAAAGTAGTCACCAGAAATCAACTTCCTCTTCTTGCTTTGTCCAGTTGATGGTGTTACGGATGGTTGAGTCAACTTGAGCACAAAGATCCCTGGTTCCACAGGTAACTTTAGTGCGGCGCACTTTGACAAGCCATCAGCAATGTCATTCTGAGCTCTTGGGATATGCTCCATTTGTAGGCCGTCAAAGTGCTCTTCTAGCTTCCTCACTTCATCAACATATGCTTCCATCAATGGACTTTGGTAGCTCTTGTTTACTTGGCGGATGACAAGTTGTGAGTCACCCCTGACAATAAGCTTCTTGATCCCAAGGTCTGCTGCAATTCTGAGACCGGCAAGTAATCCTTCATACTCTGCAGTATTGTTGGTTGCTTGTTCCTTGGGAAAGTGCATCTGGATTACGTACTTGAGGTGCTCTCCGGTGGGTGCGACAAGCAGCACGCCCGCACCGGCGCCTTGCAGCGAAAAGGCACCATCAAAGTACATCAGCCACTCTTTACTTGCTTCTTTGACGGGGATGCTCGTCTCTGGAATTTCTTCATCTGGTGTTGGTGTCCACTCCGCTATGAACTCTGCCAATGCTCTGCTTTGGATAGTTGAAGTGCTCTCAAACTTGAGGGCAAAGCTTGACAGTTCCAGCGCCCACTCGACAATCCTGCCTGTTGCTTCTGGATTTTGCAGTATCCTCTTCAGTGGAAAGCGAGTGACGACTGTGATCTCATGTGCTTGAAAGTAATGGCGCAGCTTTCTCGAGGCCATGAGAAGGCCGAAAAGCAGTTTCTGCACGCCGGAGTACCTTGACCTAGCCCCCTGCAGAAGGGAACTGACAAAGTAAACTGGGCGCTGCACCATTCTTTTCTGCATCTTGTCGTGCTCCTGCGCAGATCCATCCTTGTCGGGACCAGAGCTTGTCAGCGAACCCCCCTGCTTGTCGCTGGATGCATCTACCGGGGTTGCTGGCTCATCGTCTGCCTCCCTCTCTGCCACTAACGCAACACTAACCACTTGATTGGTCGCCGCTATATACAGCAGCAACTTCTCTTGCGGCTTAGGTGCGACAAGTGTTGGAGTGGAGGACAGGTATCTCTTCAAGTCCTGCAGCGCAGCCTCCGCCTCCGGAGTCCATTTCATTGGACCTGCCTTCTTCAAAATTTTGAAAAATGGCAGGGCGTGTTCAGCAGATCTAGAGATAAACCTGCTGAGAGCAGCCATGCAACCGGCAAGCCTTCGTACATCCTTGACGCACTTTGGTGCTTCAATCTGCTCAATGGCCTTGATCTTGTCGGGATTGGCTTCAATTCCCCGCTGAGACACGAAGAACCCGAGAAGCTTGCCGGAAGGGACTCCAAACACGCACTTCTCGGGGTTAAGCTTGAGGTTGATCTTGCGCAGATTTGCAAATGTCTCGTCTAAATCTTGAATTAGGGTCGCCCTGTTCTTGCTCTTGACCACTATGTCATTCATGTAGGCTTCCACATTTCTGTGCATCTGCGGTTCAAAAGCGTGGTGGACTACCCTTGCGAATGTTGAACCAGCATTCTTCAAACCGAAAGGCATCCGTACGAAGCAGTACGTGCCACACGGGGTGATAAATGCGGTTTTCTCTTCATCTTCTTCTGCCATGAAGATCTGATGGTATCCTGAGTATGCATCAAGAAATGAAAGCAAATCACATCCGGCTGTGGAGTCAACAATCTGGTCAATACGCGGCAAGGGAAATGGGTCTTTGGGACAAGCTTTATTAACATCAGTGAAGTCAATACAAAGTCTCCATTTCCCGTTAGCCTTGCGCACAACAACAGGATTGGCCAACCACGTGGGATGGAGCACTCCTCTGACAAGGCCTGCTGCTTCCAACTTCTTGATTTCTTCTGCTATGAATTCTTGGCGCTCCACTGCCTGCTTCCTGACTCTCTGCTTGACGGGCCGCGCATGAGGACAGACGGCAAGGTGGTGCTCAATTACTTTCCTGGGAACACCGGGGATATCAGACGGTTGCCATGCAAATACGTCGACATTCGCCCGCAGGAAAGCGACGAGCGCGCTTTCCTATTTGGGGTCAAGAGTGGCGTTGATGGTGAAGGTACCACCAGCGCCATCCTCCTTGGCGGACACCTTCTTGGTCTCAGGTGGAGCTGCCATTGCCTTCTTACACTTGCCGGTGGAGCTCGATGGTGCGTCCTCGACGGTAGCGCAGCACTCCGAAGAGGTGCGCTTGCCGGAGTGGGCATCAGAGCTCTTGCCGGACTTGGTCTTCTTCTTCCCCCCGGGAGCTCCAGTGGCAAGGGTCTTGTGTTCTACTGCGGCTACTGCTTCCCGGTAGATCTTGTTGGCGCAGATAAGAGCATCCTTCTTGTCGCTAGGGACAGAGATGATACTTATCGAGCCTGGCATTTTCAGTACGTTGTACGCATAGTGAGATGCTGCCATGAACTTGGCGAGTGCTGGACGGCCAAGGATTCCATTGTAAGATAATGGAAAATCAGCAACATCAAACGTAACCCTCTCAGTCCTGAAGTTCAGTTCGCTGCCAAATGTTACCAGCAACGTGATTTTTCCCTTGGGCTTGCTCCTTCCCGGGTTGATTCCTTGAAATGTACTGGTCTCTTCGAGCTTGCTGTCAGGGATCTGGAGTTTCTGGAGTACCGCGGAGGAGATCAGATTCAAGCCGGCCCCGCCATCAACTAGCATCTTTGTGACCTTGAGGTTGCAGATTGTTGGTGAAACCAACATCGGCAAACACCCGACCGCGGTTATGCAATCAGGGTGGTCCTCAATATCGAAGATGATAGGCGTGGTGGACCATTTCAGAGGCTTGCGTGACTCGACGGGTGGTTCTGCTGCATTAACTTCCCGCACCCACTGCTTGAGCTGACGGTGCGAGGTGTGCAGAGAAGCACCACCGTCAATGCACAGGACCTCTGTGGCTTTCTGGAACTCCTGCTCATCAGTGTCCTCATCATCCATGTCTTCATCGTCGTCGTCATCTTCATTCTTGTCATGGCCGCGAGGAGGTCGATCCCCTTGCCGCTGCTTGGCTTTGCCGCGACGTCCTCCTCGACCGGGACGTTTCTTGCCGGATCCCCCAGCACCTTCCTGGGCCTTCTCCTTGTCGCGCCGCTCGTATTCAGCTTTCTGTTGCTCAACAAGCTGCTCGACTTTCTTACAGTTCTGGAGATCATGGCCCTTGGTGCGGTGAATCTTGCAATACTGCTTGTTGGTGCCGTCCTGCTTGTCGGCGACCGCCACCTCCGCGGCAACCTCCTTGCCGGAGTCACCAGCTTTGGCCTCCTTGGCGCCACCACCGTTGCCGGACTGCTCAACAACTAGCACCTCTTTACCTTTTCTCCTTCTGTTGTTCCGCCGCCGGTTTTTCCTTGACGGGGCAGCATCTTCACTGTCAGATCCTCCCGCCCCTACATTCTCTCCGGGGAGCCTCCTCCCTTCTTCAGCACATGCACACTTGTCGGCCAGTGCATATAACTCGCTGACGTCCCTGATCTTGCACATCGCCATTTCCTCCCACATCCTGCGGTTTCGCACATTCTGATGGAACGCGCTGATCACCGCGGCAGGGTGGACATCTGGGATGTTGTGCTGCACACTGCTGAATCTTTGAATGTACTTGCGCAGGGGCTCTCCTTCCTTTTGGGCGAGCAAATGAAGATCACTCTCCTGGCCATGAGGCTTGTGTCCGCCTGTGAAGGCGCCGACAAACTGATGTCACAGATCAGCCCAAGAAGATATGGAGTTGTCCGGCAAGTGCATGAGCCAGGACCTGACGTTGGGCTTGAGCACCAGCGGGAAGTAGTTGGCAAGGATCTTGTCATCTCGCCCCCCGGCAGCCTGTACCGCAATGGTATAGATGCTGAGGAATTTTGACGGATGCGTCTTGCCGTTGTACTTCTCCGGTACGTCTGACTTGAAGTTCTTTGTGCTGGGCCACTGGACTTGCCGCAGCTCACGAGTGAACGCAGGGCAACCTACCGCGTACGGCAGATCGCCTGGTTCCCCTGGCGCATGCATGTCAACAGAGGGCCCAGCGCGCTTGTCGGATTGACGCCGCGCTTCTCTCCGACGCTCGATATGAGTTCGAGCGTCTTCTTGTTGTCGATCATGAAGAACTTGACGCTGATCGCGACAAGCTCGTGGATCCGACGATGCGGTGGAGTCGCTGTCGAGGTGGATCCGGCGAGTCAGCGATCTTGGCCTTCGGGGTGGTGATTTCATGGTAGTTGCACCTCCACCCGTTTCGTCGCCACCGGCTCGCGCCTGGCAACCCTGCCGCGGCGGTGATGCGCTCGGCCGCCGTGGAGTGTCGCCGTTGGCATAGCCGATGAGACTCTGAATGGTGGCCCTCCATTCGTCGATCTTGTCCGACGTCGGAGGGTAATCTAGGAGAAGTTGAGCTCGCGCCAAAGCTTCTGCTGGAGTGGTGGGTGGCAGTGGCGGACGGCGCGAGGAGCGGGACGTGCTCGAACTTCTAACTATGTTAGAAGGAGCAGTATCCCGTCCAGGCGACCGTGCCTCGCTCGTGCCAGCATGCTGGCGTGCATGCTGGTCTTGAGCGCCCCGAGATCCACCAGCTTGGCCTTGGTCTATCATGCGCATGGTGCTGCGAGTGCCATGGTGCTGTTGATCTTGCGCCTCCTGAGAGTGGCGCGGAACATGTACAGTCGCCGAGGTTTGTGCAGCCTTGTTCTTGGACCTGACAGCATTATGAGCTTCCTCGTCGACGTCCATTCTTCTGCCGGCGTCCATTCCACCATCCGTTTGCTCCAACGGTGGCGGAAGCGACGTGGACGGAGCGGCTGCCGCCGAAGTCTTCTTCTTCGGTGGCATGTTGATGGAGGGAATGAAGATCTAGCTCGTGTGAACACCGGATCAGGTTCACACAATCTCGACGCCACCCTACCTGGCGCGCCAAAGATGTCGGGGGAAACTGACCCACGAACACCTATGGGGCCGGCGGACCGGGCCCCTTTCGGTTCGGCGGGGGGCGGAGGTCGCACGAAGAGCAGATCGAGGCGAAGCACACGAGCGGTTTACCCAGCTTCGGAGCTCTCCGGAGAGATAATACTCCTACTGCTGCTTGTCTGGCTATGTTATCTTGTGCTCTTGCTCTCGAGAGAGCGTGGTGTCTTTCTGGTTTACAAATGAGTCGAAGCCACCGAACTTCCGAACCTCCGCTACGTTGCGCATGGGCCTCCTTTTATATGCTAAAGGGGTCACCGACAGGTGGCAACGCAGAGAAGGGCACAAATGTAAAAGGTGAGGTGGTTGGTACAGTTACTTGTATAGTGCACCCTACCTAACTCTGACGGCTGGGGACAAGGGCATTAAATGCCCATCTGAGTCGTCCAAACAGTGCCGAAAAGGACCATTAGGGGCGCCACCGTTCGCCACGATGGCGATCTTGTCAGCTTCGCATGCCACTGCGCACCGCTGGTTGCACAGCCTCCCGCCACGCGTGCCTGGAGAGGCCCCTAGAGCGACACATTGGTGGATGCACTGGAGTGTGGGCACAGAGTGGCCGCCTGCCACGGCAAGCCCCTTGCCGCTGCTGCTATCTTGTCGGGCGCGGAGGCTTGTCGCTCACCGGGCTTCGAGGTACCTTGGTTAGTCTTCCCGGCAAGCTCCTCTTGCCGGGGCCTTGTTGCCTTATCGGAGCGCGTGGCGCGTCGCGGCAAGTTCCTTGGAGTGCCTCGGTTGGCCTTCCCGGCAAGCTCCTCTTGCCGGGGCCTTGTATCCTGAGCTTAAATACTTTGTTCTTGAATGGCTCCAAGGGAACCTTGGAGGGTCTTGGCGTTCGCCCGGCAAGCCTTGCCGCGGGGTGCTGGAACTGCCCGTGCACAAGTTCGGGGTACTAGGGTACCCCTATTCTAGTACACCGACAGCTTCTTAATTTTAAGTTTAGTCGATCTAAATCCCAATAACATTAGCTTTTGAATCAAGACAAAATCAAATCTGGTTTATGTCTATAGGAAATTATAAATTGGCCTCTCAATAGAGAAGACCAAAAATAAACTTGCATACCTACACACCCGTGCATCCGCATGGGAAACATTTATTTTGTATGGCATTGTTAGCTTTAGAATTGGTTGGAATTAAATCTCAGAACCAAAACCCATGGTTAAAGTAACACATGCTCAAAGTATACTTGAAATGGATGTTTATGTCATGTTAGACCATCACCGATTTTAGGAGTTTATATTCAATATTGGATCAATAATCTTACGAAGGTGAGTCACATTGGTCATAGTTGTACCATATATATACAAAATGACAGTTCATTGCAGATATTACACATTGTGATATGATTCCTTTGATTCAATGACCATTTTTGTATCCGTATAGTACATGTATACTAAAGTTATACATCATGAGAAGTTTCTGAATATAAAACTAACATATCTCTTGGTTTCACTAATCACATGGCAGAAAAATATAGCAGCATGGATAAAATGATCTGCATTCCTCAATAATACTTCCGTTAGTTCCAGTAAGATACAAAATAGCGTAGTGCAATTTTTATTTGACCACCATGAATTAACATGCATATTTGAGTTGCTTGCCTTCCCAAGGAACTTGAAGAAATCCACAAAATTCTTTTCGATGACCTTCTTCACGGTTTACTCAATCAATCACAACGCCATCACATTGTGGTGTGCTTCTCCTAGCTCTCAACATCAACCTTCTTCAAAGCATCATAATATTGTTCTTCGTGGACAAAGACAGCACCATGGGCACCAGTTGCTCATTAACGCACATGTAATCATGGCAGTGGAACACATATGATGATACGGATTATAAGAACATAAGAGTGTAGCCCCCGTGATACCTTGACAGCAGAAACTTGTCAAGTAAGAGAGAATACCTTTGCAATAACAACTTTCTTCCTAATGTAATGTCAATGTTCAAATATATATTGTTTACTAAGGCCTCAAACATATGTTAGTTGCAGGTAACCAAATAAGTTATCAACTGCTCAGACTTGGTTACTGAAAGCCCAAGCATTGTTATGTGCCTAACGTAATGTCAATGTTCAAATATATATTGTTTATTGAGGCCTCAAAAATATGTTAGTTGCAGGTACCAAATAAGTTATCAACTGGTCAGACTTGGTTACTGAAAGCCCAAGCATTGATTACACTCGACACAACTTAGCACACATGGGCATGAGTCGCACAAAGATTTTCAAGCTACAATTTTCAAGATATGTAGCGGGCTTGGCCCCACATAACAGAATATCATAGAATAAATGATACCTCTGAGAAAGCAAATTGAGGTAAGAAACAATATTTAGTACTGCAGAAATATGCACTCAGCATGCCCATAAAACATATGCCATTCTTAGCCGTGCATAATTTGTGTAGGATGACAATAAAAACTCACCAAGAATAATACTAATTAATTCAGCAAAGAAGGAGCGATCAACTCATTTTTTTCTCTGGAGTCAGTATCAACATTATGCCAGTCAAAAGAGATAGTTAGTCTTCAAACAACACAATGATATATTATGTACTACGAACTTCTAGATTTAATAATGGAGTACACCTACGTAAAAGAGGATAATTATAACATTCTTATTTTCTTCAAACTAATATAATATAAACTTGTGCACAAAGAAAATAATTTGAACATTTCATTCAGGTGCTCTTATAAAGAAATCTGAAGATGATTTAGGACATGTGAAAACATTTTATTTTTCAAGCCTATAGAGAAATCGGATCAACCTCAGAGGTATACGAAGAGATCTTAGACATACACCAAGATGTTCGAGATAATGTGAGAATTTGTACAGTTTTTACTCTTTACGATGGGCAGGAAAATATAGGAATACATGTGACTTGCATTGGAATTGGTTAACCTAGTATTATAAATCCATAATCGCGCCATCTTAATGATGCAGAACAAAGTCTAAAGCTAGTTGAGTAGACCCATTTGATGCCCCCTAGCTTTCTTTTACCAAGGAGGTAGCTAATGTTCAGTATATAACTTTTATTTACCTGTATTCGCCCAGCCACTCTGGTCGTGTGATGAATGAAATAAGCGACCGGAAGGCTGATATGCTTAGATGATTGAATGATTAGTTGCTCATTAACTTAATTTATGCAAAAACATCCAGATTCTTCAAATCATTGTGTATTCTGTAGTATTATTTCCCCTAGAAATCTAACAAACATGCACACGTGTAGGCTTCTTTCTTCTCTGAAAATCGGAAACATACACACGAATGCTTGTAGATATGAATTTTAGACATGTTAAGTAAAAAAACCTAGTCATACGTGTTTTGATAGAAAATATGAAATCTACATTGCCAATTGCAAACAACACAATATTTCTGCCAAACCTGAAATCTTGGGGCAAGCATAGTACTCTACTGCACGCACAAACATAAATTGGCTTGAACCATGTCATGCAAATTGCCAACACAAAATTATGATTTTCTTTATCTATTGTGTGCTTACCAGGTTCACTATCGTCAAAATATTGTCGCCTTCCTCAAAAGATGCGTCTGCAGGGGAATCCACTGGGACCCATAACCTGCTCCTTGTCCTGGTACGGGGTGCTCCTATCGTTCTACAGTCAGATGTTCAGAACATGGTTGAGATACACGACTGGGCGACGTCAAAACAGAAGTTCTGTCACAGCCGGAGGCATAGTTTTGTGCTAGTTGGAGCCTGAGTCGAGGACTATTGACGGTGCTAACCTGCTAGTGAATTGGACAGAAAACATTACATTAAAGATTCTTCTGATTGTCTAATTGCTTCACCTTGATGAACTGAAAAGAAAGGATTAACAGAGAAGGTATTAATTCATAACTGAGACCAAGACCAAGACGACATATCCAGCTTGGAGCAGCCAACCATTGGAGGCAGGGGGCTATACAATTAGATTTGTTTTTTTTCCTTTGAATTACATGGAAGTTTCCATTACATGAAAAATAGTAGAACTCTCAAAGAGGTAATCAAATTTGAGAAATCCACGAACCTTTTTATAGATGAGAGATCAACATCAAGGATTCGACTTGTCCAGCATGATGTATTATCATATTTTCATATAAAGGAGATGGCATCAATGAGTTACCTCTATAGACAGTCACACTTACGCGAGGCACCGATCTGAAGCTTACGGTGTGGCGATTGATGTTCTGCATGATTACTTCATCTTGCTAATGGAATCTTAGATATGTAAGGGCATACCTTGTTGGCCTGCTGGTTGTGGAGGACAAAAAGAAATAGCAAGGTGGAGTTGCACTCTTAAGGAGTCGATGATATGCCACGCCCATGAGATCAGAAGAAGGCGCATGGAGGCATGGACGGGAGAAGGCCTCGAGGAAGGAGAGGAGCGCTTGGCAACCTGGATTCCTTGTTGAGATAATCTGGCGAGAGGTGGAGAGCAAGCGTGCGCATGGGACTATCTAATGGCAGGGGAATCTTTATTTGACGGTAGATCGTATAGTAATAGGACTCCAATATTTTCTTGTTGGATTACATGTTGTATAGTAATTGGACTCTTGAGAGAGATGCTTGCTAGATTTATTTTATAACTACGTGGGAGATAGAGGGAGTTGGTTCACGTGAGAGAGAGAGAGATCCTAAGTTTTTTTCTTTATATGAGTCAATCTACACCTTGTATAGTAATTGGACTCTTGAGGAATATGCGTGCTAGATTTATTTTAGAGCTACGTGGGAGATAGAGGGAGTTGGTTCACGTGAGAGAGATCCTTAGTTTTTTCTTTATATGAGTCAATCTACACCGTAATAATTCGGTCCCACCACATGAACGGCTCCTAAAATCTAATTAACGTGGTAATTTCTAAGGAGTCTAGAATTAGTATAGGTATAGATAAGATATAAGATAGTGTTAAAGAATTTATGAGTTCTCAAAAGAATTTCAATGCTTTGATTGAATAAAAATTGCTTAAGATTGATGATTTGGCTAGGAGCGTGGATAGAATTTCTCTTGATGTTGATTCTTTGAAACTTAGATCTATTCTACCTGAGAATGATATCAATGAGTCTCTCAAAGCAATGAGAATTTCCAATGAAGAGTGCCAAGAAAGAACCGCTAAGATGCGTGCTAAAAAAGATTGGTTTGTGAAAGCGTGTTTTTCTAGTTTTCATGATAATAATGATAAGGATCTAAAAGTGATTGATGTGACTCCTATTGAATCTTTGTTTTCCAATATGTATCTTGATAAAGACTAGATCATTGACGGTGCGCGTTGCCGCACCCGTATTTTTGTGCAATAAATATATGGATGCTCACACATGAAACATAATTTTTTTTCAACATAAGTATCTTATTAGTTAGTAATGGAGATAAATATTATATATATTCAGTAAAAAAATGTTCAGATGCACAAAGTGGCTTTGGATGACAACAAACAATCTACTTAGTAAATAAATATAACTAATCAGTATTGTCGAGATGGAAAATAAGCAGCATCACAAATAATCATGCAGCAATCCACATAAATTGTCATCATAGATTGTATACATACTGCATTAACGAAATCTTCACAGACCTCCCAAAGACGCCATGTCTGACATGTCATATAACAGGTAACTGCTTCTCATTAATTATACATGCATTGTTTCATATATATAGTAGCGGAAATGCCTTCAGGCAAAAGCGAGCTTATAACATTTAAATCAGATATTGAAGTAGAATAGGTTGTAGAAGCTTTTAATAAGCATTTTCAATACCTTCTAAAGCAAACTCCATTGATTCTTCATATAAACAAAATGTATAACACTAATATTTGGGATAAACTTTGAGGAAAAAATTGTGTATATTATAAGTATTGCTTAATGTAAGCAAACATCTTATAGGCATTGTGAAGATTAGATGAACATACTGTTTAGAAACTACAAAAATAACTTAGAAGTCATCTGAGCAACAACCAAAATGTTCCCGTGGATAGCTAAAAAATTATTATGGAGACAAGAAATTCCTCTAGTACCTATTTAGTTTGTTTGATAACTGAGACTTTCCACTTGGCATCCAATGGCAGTATAGAGACATGCCAGAAATAGTGCAGCAACGCTACAATATTCTGGAGTTGCAGAACAAACAATAATTTAGTTACCAGTCCCTCTTCATTGTGTAATTGCATTGAGCACTCAGAGTTACCAGAAGAAGAATCAAAATGGTGGAAACTTTGATGAAACCTGGGAGATCAATAAATTAACAGTGTGAGCATCATGACCAAATAATCGAATTCAAGATTGACAAAGAGATAACACAAACCAATAATCAATATCTCCTACCATGAATGCGGTAGTTGCTCTCCGGCCAGTCACGAGTGCAAGCTGGGAGAGGAGAGAACTCAAGACTCAAGAATAGGAATTTCTGTCCATTGATGGTCGCCGCATCCCTAGACGGAGCAGGCTGGTCTTGTAGCTTCATTTCATCATCATTGGCTGGGAGACCCCACAGAGGCACCGCCCGATTGACTTTTGCTCTTATGGCAGCCGACAACATTATGCCTCTAATTGGTTGTAGCACAATTACGGAATTACCTCATAACTTCCAATTTTTGCAACATAAGAAATGAGAAATGAAGATATGAAAATTAATTAAATTTATAAGTATGACATTTTACTTCAAATGGATATTTTAATAGATAATACCAAAAACATATACATGCACACATACGCCCAAGAATTAGAAAGATTCAGAACAGGGTCAAGAAACACATCCGTGAAGTTGAATAAAATAGTTCAGCATAAATCCATCGTGAAACCAGTCGTAGAAAGCACACCACGAGTACGCAACGAGGACCAAGCTAAGACATCCACTGAAGAAATATAGGACCAATAGAACTAATGGCGGAGTGTAATACATGTGCTAATCAAAACTAACTATTACATGACTTGATCCATGCATGAGCTTCTAACCAACAAGATTCTCGAGGAAGCTTCCCTGCTTGCTAATTTCCTGGTACCTGCTTCGCCTTGTTGTGGATGTCGCCCTAGTCATCGACCGTTGCTCAATGCAGAAAAAGGTTGGAGGGATGGTTGAGAGAGATAATCGCTAGCACGACAACAAAATATCAATCCCTAGCTCCATCTAGGACATTCGAGAGGCTGATAAGTAGAGAGAGAAAAGTAGTGTCGACCTACCCTATCCTATTGCCGGCGTCCAGTTGCCGATCCGCATCATCTTGGCCATCGCCGCCCAGCATCGCCAACTCGTCCTTCTGGATGAGGTGAGATCTCCATTCTTTGATAAATTTGGGTTGCAAATTTCATTAGCAAATGACAAATCATAGTAGCGTCAGTGCCCATTTTCTTATTTGGTTTTGCAGGTTCACGTTGTCCCTACCCATATATTCAGAAAGGTCATTAACATTTCCAAATCTTGGATATAGAGGGGTGGGGTGCTGCAGAGATTAACCTGCACATTGGCTTCCAGTCTTCCACGCGCAGTCGGTTGGCGTCCTCCCCTGTCTCGTTCACCTCACCTCCTCGAGGTTTCTCTTGTGGTCGCCTTCGGCCTCGACAACCTATGAGGGCGCTTCTTCCTGCGATGGGGCGGCGGCGGCAGGCTCGGATACATCATCTTCGTGCATGGTAGTGACGCACATGCTCAGCCTCTCCTCTTCTTCTTCGATTTGACCATCTCTGAGACCAAATCGAATAGGCTATTCGTAGAAATTAGGGGATGCACAGAAGGAGGAGAGGTACACAAAACTGTTACCTGTAGATGATGGAGGAAGTGACTCCCGCCGCTGCCGCCGCCATCCCCTTGATCCTTCTTTCGTGCGAGATTTGCAGATCTAGAAGGGCAGCGATCTCAGTGGATACACTTCGCATGTGCTTGGCAATCCGTTTGGCCCGCCGTTGCCATCGCTAGCACTCTCTCTCTCTCTCTCTCTCTTGGTGACGACGACAGTGGCGGCGCATCTGAGGGATCCGGGATGTGGAGTCGAGGTGCGTGCGGGAAGGTGAGGGAAGTGGCTGCCTGGGTGGGGCTACGAATACACGGAGCAGAATCCTTTTTTCAGGGGGCGGAGCAGAATCACATTCATTCGTTCTTCATCCAACGTTCGAGAATATCAGTGAACCAGATGCTTTGGATTCGGCCACGAGAACAACTGCCCCAGGACAGATGGAACCGGCCCAGTAAAAGCCCACGCGAGAGAAAAAGTGCCATCGACGGCCAGGGATGGCTGAGAGGCGCAATCCAACGACCTCAATTTGTGGGTGCGTGAGAGGGCTCGAAAAGGGTGCGGTTATACTGTCCTTAATGGGACTGGAGATGAGTCAACTTTAGTTAAAAGGTGTCCCAATGATTCGGAGTTCTTAGATCTAGATGCAAAAATTGATAAAGGTGGGATTGAAGAGGTTAAACTTTAAATAGAAATGAACCCACTATTTTGGATTTCAAGGGACCTAATTATCATAATTGTTCTTTAACATATTGTATTTCCTTGTTGCAATCCAGGTTAAATTCTCCTCATGCTTATAATCAAAATAAAGCTTTTACTAAACATATCATTGATGCTTTGATGCAATCTTATGAAGAAAAGCTTGAACTAGAAGTTTCTATCCCTAGAAAACTTTATGATGAGTTGGAACCTACTATTAAGATTAACATTAAATATTATGAATGCTTTGGTTTGTGTGATTTGGGTGCTAGTGTTTCCACGATTCCAAAAACTTTATATGATGTGCTAGGTTTCTGTGAATTTGATGATTGTTCTTTAAATTTGCATCTTGCGTATTCCATCATTAAGAAACCTATGGGAAGTATTAATGATGTTCTTATTGTTGCAAATAGGAATTATGTGCCCGTAGATTTCATTGTTCTTGATATAGATTGCAATCCTACATGTCCTATTATTCTCAGTAGACCTTTCCTTAAAACGATTGGTTCAATTATTGATATGAAAGAAGGAAACATTAGATGTGAATTTCTATTAAGGTAGAGCATGGAACACTTTCCTAGGAATAAAATTAAAATTCCTTATGAATCTATTATGCGAGCTACTTATGGATTGCATACCAATTATAGCAATACCTAGATCTATTCGTATTTTTATGCCTAGCTAGGGGCGTTAAACAATAGCGCTTGTTGGGAGGCAACCCAATTTTTTTTGCTTTTTTCTCCTGTTTAGTAATAAATAAATCATCTAGCTTATGTTTAGATGTGGTTTTATGTTTTAATTAGTGTTTGTGCCAAGTAGAACCTTTGGGGAGACTTGGGTGAAGTCTTTGACATCTTGCTGTAAAAAACCAAAACTTTGCGCTCACAAGAATAGCTGTCATTTTTTTACAGGAGAGTGTTTTTAGGTTGATTATTTTTGCAGATGCTCAATAGACAAATTCGTCACGTTCACCAATTTATTTTAGAATTTTTAGAGATACATAAGTATTCGAAAGTTACAGATTGCTACAGATTGTTCTGATTTTGACATATTCTGTTTTTGTGTGTTGTTTGCTTATTTTGATGAATCTATGAGTAGTATCGGGGGGTATGAACCATGGAGAAGTTGGAATACAGTAGGTTTAACACCAATATAAATAAAGAATGAGTTAATTACAATACCTTAAATTGGTGGATTATTTTCTTATACTAACGGAGCTCATGAAATTTTCGGTTGAAGTTTTGTGTTGTGAAGTTTTCAAGTTGTTGGGTAAAGATTTGATGGATTTTGGAATAAGGAGTGGAAAGATCCTAAGTTTGGGGATGCCCTCTTTCGTCTTCATCTATCGGTAACTTTACTTGATGCTATATTTTTATTCACGACATGATATGTGTTTTGCTTGGAGCGTCTTGTATGATTTGAGTCTCTCATTTTAGTTTACCACAATCATCCTTTCTGTACACACCTTTTGAGAGAGACACGCATGAATCGGAATTTATGTCAGGACCCCGACTCAATGCCACATCGATCTAGCATGTAACACCTCATATCACTTTGCGGCCTCACGCACGGTATTCCCACGGGTGTCGCCTTACCTTTGCCCGGGACCGTTTGCGCCTTTTGGCACACGTATATGATAGTGTCGCTAGCATCCATATGATAAGGAGCCCGGGCTGACATGGCTAGTCGTAAACCCAAAGTGGCACAAACTTACAGGGACAGGCATCCATGACCCAGCATCGAACGTGTCGGTCATCAGCGAGTGAATCCAGGCTGTAGCACTGGGCTAGCAGGACTCCGGTGAACCGGGCTGTAGCGGGCTAACAGGACTCCGGTATTCATCGCGTGACATTTCCCCGACGGGACAGACACAGGAACGAAGAAGGACACATGCCGGCCAGCCTAAGTGTTCCGGAGCAGTAGCAAGCTACCATGGCTCGGTGGAAACACTAGGAGACGTTTCCCGGTAAGAGAGGCTACTAAAGATAAACAACTAGATAGTCAGATCCCACACATACCAAGCATTTCAATAACATACACACAATATGCTCGATATGTGTAAACACAACATGGCATCACAACATGACTCTACGACTCAAGTATTTATTCCTTAGGCTCCGAGGAGCGAGATATTACAAACAGGGGCTCATGACCCAACATTTAGAGCATACAAATCAAAGCACAAGCGGAAGCTATCATGTCTGAGTACAGACATCTATAAATGAAACAGGCTGAGAAGCCTGACTATCTACCAGAATACTACCGAGATCACAAGATCGTAGCTGAGGTAACAAGCTAAACGCCGAAGTCCACGCGGAACTACTAGCGAGACCGAAGTCTCTCTGCAAAAACATAAAATAGGCAAACGTGAGTACAAATGTACCCAGCAAGACTTACATCAGAACTAACTACATATGCTTCATTATCAACAAAGGGGATGGTGGGGTTTAACTGCAGCAAGCCAGCTTTAACTCGGTGGCTATCCTAAACTACGACTGCAAGCAACTCTTTTGAGGAGGCGCACACGAGTCCACATATTCACCATATCAATACACCACTATGGAACCGCTCTCGTCTCCCTACGAGGACGCCATCCATAGCACTCACGCTTATCTTGCGTATTTTAGAGTATCCACTTTCACTTGTCTATGAACTGATATAAGCAACCCAGAAGTCCTTTACCGCGGACACGGCTATTCGAATAGATGATGTTAACCCTGCAGGGGTGTACTTCTTCATACATGTTTCCACCACTTAGCGTCTGCACACGACATGTGCTCGGCAGACTTCAAGTGAAAGCCGACGTGGGTGTAGACCACGACCTACCTAAACACTCAAGTCTCTAGTCCAGGTTTATCGCCTATTCGGGTTCCATCCATGAGGAGATCCGGCCGGAGTTTCGCTCACAGCCCCAAACGATGTGAACAGGGTTCCCGAGACACCAAACGGGTGCCCGGTACACCGGGCCACGTGCCTACCGCATCACAGCCCACCCCTCCGGTCAGCGCTGCCCACGGCCTCCAGCATACTACAAACACTAGAAACTACTTGCAACTCCTGGACAGAGGACAAGGGTGAATAAGAAGTCGAGCGGGGTCATATTTCAGGGCCCAATGTATGGTAGTAGCTGAGTCATGAATCACAAACACATAACTCAGTTCCTAAGGACGGCTTCAATGAGACAACCCACCATGTACTCCTACATGGCCTCTCACCGCTACCTTTACCAAATCGTGTTCACCACTTAGCTTACACACAGTAGGACATGTTCACACACCTCTGATTCATCCCCGATGAATCAGACCTGACTCAACTCTAAGCAGTAGCAGGCATGACAAACAAGCAAGAATTAGTAGGCACAATAGGGCTCAAACAACTCCTACTCATGCTAGTGGGTTTCATCTATTTACTGTGGCAATGACAGGTCATGCAGAGGATAAAGGGGTTCAGCTACCGCAGCAAGTAACAGTTGAATCGTTGTTGTCCTAATGCAGTAAAAGAGAGCAGGAGCGAGAGAGTAGGATTGTATCGGAATGAACAAGGGGGTTTTGCTTGCCTGGCACTTCTGAAGATAATATAGCTCTTCATCGGTGTCATCGATCACATCGTCGGTATCATGTCTATCGAAAGGGGGCAATCACCGGCAACTGAGGAAAAACACAATCAATGCAATGCACAATATGATGCATGAATGTGACATGGCAATATGCTGTGGTTTGTGCTAATGCAACTAAAACCAGATTAAATGAAGTTGGTTTGAATCCAAGATTCAAACTCAAACTCCATATGTGGATATTTAAATGCCATTAATATGATTTGTGCTAAACAGCATCTATAAGTTGTTCTAACATGCATGAAACCAGTACAGATGGATAGATTGGATTTTTCTGATCATTTTTCATATATAAATTATTTAATTTGGAGTTACGGTTAATTTTCTATGATTTATTGAAGTTTTAGCTATTTCTGGAATTTCCTGATTATTTATAAAATAAACTAAATTCCAGAAAAGGAATATTGCGTCAGCATGGCGTCATGCTGACCTCAGCAGAGTCAACAGGGCAGCCTCGGGTCAAACCTGACCAGGGGGGGTCCATTGGTCAGTGACTCACCGCTGGCATGAGTCACTGACGTGTGGGGCCGGTCAAAGGCCACGTCAGCAAGTCAAACTGACGTGTGGGACCAGCTGGGTTAATAACTAATCTAAACAGAACTAAACTGGGAATAATTAGGGCGCAGGGCCCATTCATCAGTGGCCCAGGGGGTTGGTTAGCGGCGTGTTTAGGCCCTAATCACGGCCACGTCAGCGGTCGACGCCGGCGACCACGGCGACGGCGAGACCTCGCCGGAGTTGCTCGAGACGACGCAATAGCCCGCGGCTGGTCGCGCTGAGGGCACCAAAAGGGAGCCCGTGCTCCCGCGCATCTAGGGGCGCACGCAGCTGGGCACAGGGAGGCCGGGGTTCGCCGGAAACGAGCTCCTGGCGGCGGCCGGAGTTCGAGCGTCGGGCGTTTCGACGCTGCTGCTGACAAACGAGGGAGCTGAGGCGCTGGAGGGGCTCTACGGGTCGCGACAAGCACAACGGGTGCACGCCCGTGACCAAATGGTCACCGGGGTTTCGCCGGCGACGATCCCATGCGGCGGCGGCTGCTGTTAGCAAGGGGGCGGCGGCTACGGCAATCAAACGGAGGCGGGATTAGGGGGAAGATGACCGGGGGCTCACAGCGGATCCATTCAAGGCGGAGACGAGGCCGGGGACGGTCCGGAGCCGACGAATCGGGCGACGGCGACCGGTGGGTCCGAGGAGGGGAAAAACGTCAGGGCGGCGCTTCGGGGCTTCTGGAGGGGCGTGGCTCGGTGAGGTGGGTCGAGGACGGAGTGGCGGAGCTTGTGCGCTAGTCGGGGAAGCCCGGTGGCCGTGATGGCAGTGGACGGCGGCGACGAGCTCCGCTCGGTGGTGCGCGCGAGAGGGGAGCAGAGGAGGGGATGGGGTCCAGGGGGAGAGTGAGAGAGCGTCAGGGGGGGGGGGTTGCGTGGCGTCGCGGGAGGCGACCAGGGCGACGAGGGGGTAGCCAGGCAGGCAGGAAGGAGCTGGCGTGGCTCGCCTACGCGCCGGGCACGCAGCTGCTTTGGGGCGAGGGGAGGAAGACGACGGAGGGGCTGCAGTGGTGGGCTGGGCCGGCCAGCTGCAGTGCTGGGCCGGTTGGGCTACCAGGTGAGCGCCAGGTAAGATTCTCTCTCTCTTTCTTTTTACTAATTCTGTTCTGTTTTCCTTTTATTGAATCTTTTGCCACTGTTTAAAAATCAAAACAGATTCAAAAACAGTACCAAATATCCTCTGGATATTTTTATGTTGCTGAATGGGCTGATCCAAATGCACATAAAATGTTCCAGGGTATTTGAAAGTATATTCTATACATATTATGAATATAATTCCAAATGCAACTAGAATAATGATTTAAATTCAGTGCTCAAAATATTCCTCAAAAATGTTCATTATTTTTGGTTTGGTGCAAAACCCTTGCCAAAATATAACCAACATTATTTAAGGCCATTTTGGAAACATTTAATGCATTTTCCAGGGTTCTTTGCCCCTCTTTTATTTAAGTTTTTGAGGCTTCTAAATTCCTCAGTTCAAGTTTCAAAAATTTAAACATGATGCACAGATGGAAGCAAGCATAGGTCAGGCCAGAACTAGGGATGTGAAAACTCACCCCCACTAAACAAGAATCTCGTCCCGAGATTCAAGCGTAGGGTAAGATGAAGGGGAAACGCAAACTAACACAATCTTCACGATCTAGGTTGCCCTTCATAAGAACATTGATTCGATCACCTTCATTGTCTTGATGTCTTGCTCTGAGAACTCCAACCAACATGACAACGAGAGGAGAAGGGAACTCTAGAAGGATCAATCTTCTCGAAGGTCGAACAACTCAGGATTAACTCTCGGAATGAGACATAGCAACATCTCTCGAGCTGAGAGACGAAGCACACATCCATAGGAATGGAGTGAAGCAGATGACGAAGGTTCACTAGGTAGACAACAATTTCACACTTAAAAAGGTGGTAAACGATTGTCAACGTAGCAAGGAGTTGAGTTGCCATGATACCACAACGAGACACCTTAGGAACCGTGACTCATAGATATATCCCCTTAAGTGGCAAAAAGAATTACCTTTGATTCAGAGATCATTGAAACTCTTTAAACCAGCCTAAGGCAATTCTCGAGCGATCGTTTGGAGGGGGTCGGTAGAATGGCATACTCGGACTTGGATGATGTGGATTACCTTGTAGAAGACAACGTAATGGATGAATTTGCTTACCACCAGAAATGGAAGAGACCCGTGGTAGAATGGCACATTGGCGGTGCAAGCTGGGAACAAAATGCAATTGCTGGGAATGATTCTGGTAACTAGGAAAGAATCCAACAACAGAGGGTGAATTCACTGTTTGAAAGGTCATAGCATAACCGAGGAAACTGAGAACATCCCAATTAGTGTCGATGATAACACCTAGCGCTTGTGCGTGCTCTCAAGAACTTGAGCATTTCCATAATCATCAAGATTTTACCAATATCCGTGTCAAGGATCCTGGCAACACAACTTGCTACCATGATGAATACTGACGGACGATGCGGATGCAAAAGAAGATAACACCTTCTCAGATTTCATCTTAGCGAGGCCAAGGGGCAAATCTGGACGATCAACCGAGAGACATTTAGCACTCCACTTCTAATGTTCTCCTTGATGTACTAGCGTATCCCATTCATTGAAATGGTCTGGTATCTAGAACATCAAGTAAAGGTCGGACTTCGGAAACACAAAAATCCATAAGGAACAACTACTAGAATAAGTTCTACGAGATCCTTATGGGGAGGTGGCCAACTTCCTCAATCAAGATATTATAATAACAGGTCTTCCGGCGGGGTGTGTTGGCCACGACATCCACTTTACCGGTTATCGCGAGAACAATATTATAGTTCTTGGGAAATGTTCCAACCCATCATATCTGCCTGAGATTCAGATCTGGTTGGTGTCAGGATATTCCAGACTCATCGAGTCTAGGAAGAAAAACGAAAGTTTGCAACACAAATCGACGAGATGACGTTGCAAGATTCTCGGGAAATGAATTACGATAGCAAGCTCCAAAACATGAGCTGGTTCTGCTACAACATGTGAACATGTTGTCCAAGACAAGCATGACCACAAAGTAGTCTTATAATAAAACACTACTGAGTTCAGGAGGGGGAACCATCAGCGAGGATATCGAAGTTTTGTACAAATCCGTCTGGTACCTTCGGGACTAGCACTTAGAACTTATTAACCTTGAACAAATAAATCAGTGGCTTGGTGTGCTAGGGACACATATAGAATGGAGGTTGCAAGTCTCCGAACCACAGAATACTTCGCACGTATGCATGACTGATTTGGGATGATTCCAAAGGAAACAACATTGACTTTCTCGAATCCACGGCGGCAACTTGCATCAGATGCACATGGATTAAAAGAAGTCACTACCTTCATCCAAACATATGCTTCATGAACGAAACACAAAGAAATGCTTACACAAGTTTCCAACACTAGGTTGATGTTCAGCATGACTCATGGGAGAGACAAAATGCTGCTGATGGGCTCAAGAACAACTCATCGGAATTTCCATATCACTGGACTTCCACCATCATGTGAACACGGTGATAGTATTGGTCAGACCAAAAGATGTAATGGTATATGCTCGAGGGATCAACCACGAGTAAGTCAACATTACGAGCATCGTTGGTACTGATTTGATTTGACGATAGCCCACGCTCAAATCAAAGGATTGATAAGACAATAGGTCCAGCAACTGATCACAAGGATCAATCGATGAAGATATCGTCTTTCTTCAACACACATACAAGATATCCCTTAAGATGAACTAAATCGGACAAGCTTCCATCTTCCAACTCTCCCAGTTGTTGTCTAGCTTAACCAACTAGCTCAGGGATATCCAACACAGATTCTTGGAGAAAGGGTGGTTCACAGGAAACCAACTTGATCACGAGCTCAACATAACAGTCAGGAAACAACCCGGTAACACTTCCAAGAAGATATTTGGAAAGTCACGAACCACCGGTATGTTACTAAGCTCGAGAACAATCTTGCTTTTGAGGGCAAGACGACATGATCAAATGAGTGAGGACTTGAAATAATTCCTAACTCATCGGTCGAGGAGTGCACCATAAATAGGGACTAGGTAGCACAATCAACCTTAGGGTGATGATTCAATAATCAACACGCTAAGAATGAGGTTATCGTCCATTTAACTACCAAGCAACCGAGTTGCTAGGAGTATTGATTTCACACATCATGATTCACTTGTCGACTATCCGGTTATAACAACACGGGAACCGAGAAAGGAATAATGATGGAGAGAAGTATCACTGCACCAAGAATTCATAGGATGGTGTGCAATTCCCATGATAATCTTAATATAAAGATGGTAACACTCCAGGGTGAAACGGAACAAAAACTGGATTAGTATTTTGATCTGCGGAGTACAACTGCTAAGACCCAACCCTGGATATGGATGAGGTACTGGAGTTTGTTTCTCCAAGTCATTTAGGACAGAATGGCTTGACGGACCACAAGAATAATAGGCATTGATGAACGAATGCATACATTCTCTTGACTATCAATTGATAAACGAGGGTCAGAAGACAACTAAAGAGGGACAACTCAAAGGAACATACGATTTTCTGAGTTGTGGATGCATGGTTTAGTATGCCGAACAAATTCAGCATATTTCTTCCGGATAAGCCATGCAGAGAGGTAGGATTGGCAGAGTCACAATTTATGAATGGAGAACTCCTCAAGAGTACTCTAATTGTGATCTATTGATCCAATAAACATCTGCCAGAATGGTTCATAGTATTTGGAAGAAGGAAAATACCATGGACCTCGAGGACTAATGCAAAAGTTACTAATAACCTAAGGGAGCTAGCAATTACTATCAACATGAAGTAAGTAGGGTGAATCTCGGTTCGAAAACCCAGAAGTGAAATGCCTACTAACTAAGTGGCATCACGGGATGCTTACGAGAATGATGGCCAGAATCATCACACTGGGACACAAATCATGGCTAAATTACTAGATGATCCCCTAAGACACCTAGGGTCATAATACCAGCTCCAACATATATGTCAAGGCAATAAAGTACCTCAACTCACCGATTAGTGTGGTTAATCTGGCCCAAAGGAACATCGAAACGGGAGGAAGGAATTTGCAAATTGCTTCAGACTATTTAGAAACCTGGGATGACTCGGACAGCATAACGGCTGTAAATGCTCAGAAAAGATTTGAGACATTCACAAAAATGGTGGCATAACCACTCAGAAGCACAATATCAAGGTCTTGAGATCAATAATTAACATACGGAAGTCGTAGGAACTGAACTCAAGCTTAAATCCAACAATCTTATAAGTCTACGGATTAGTAACACGTGATCCTGATAGAAAGAAGAGAAAGCCTAGTTCCTTAACCCCGTAGAAAAGATAAGATGACTCAGATCAGAAGGGCATAAGGTAAAGGAGTAAAAAGAGCCTTACGTTCCATCCCACAATCAATTCCCATATATAACTAAAGAATTTCTAGACTCAACTTCGACCAGTTTGGCTTGGTAATCCTACAGGAAGTCAAGCTCTAATACCAACGCTGTCAGGACCCCGACTCAATGCCACATCGATCTAGCATGTAACACCTCATATCACTTTGCGGCCTCACGCACGGTATTCCCACAGGTGTCGCCTTACCTTTGCCCGGGACCGTTTGCGCCTTTTGGCACACGTATATGATAGTGTCGCTAGCATCCATATGATAAGGAGCCCGGGCTGACATGGCTAGTCGTAAACCCAAAGTGGCACAAACTTACAGGGACAGGCATCCATGACCCAGCATCGAACGTGTCGGTCATCAGCGAGTGAATCCAGGCTGTAGCACTGGGCTAGCAGGACTCCGGTGAACCGGGCTGTAGCGGGCTAACAGGACTCCGGTATTCATCGCGTGACATTTCCCCGAGGGGACAGACACAGGAACGAAGAAGGACACATGCCGGCCAGCCTAAGTGTTCCGGAGCAGTAGCAAGCTACCATGGCTCGGTGGAAACACTAGGAGACATTTCCCGGTAAGAGAGGCTACTAAAGATAAACAACTAGATAGTCAGATCCCACACATACCAAGCATTTCAATAACATACACACAATATGCTCGATATGTGCAAACACAACATGGCATCACAACATGACTCTACGACTCAAGTATTTATTCCTTAGGCTCCGAGGAGCGAGATATTACAAACAGGGGCTCATGACCCAACATTCAGAGCATACAAATCAAAGCACAAGCGGAAGCTATCATGTCTGAGTACAGACATCTATAAATGAAAAAGGCTGAGAAGCCTGACTATCTACCAGATCCTGCCGAGGGCACAAGATCGTAGCTGAGGTAACAAGCTAAACGTCGAAGTCCACGCGGAACTACTAGCGAGACCGAAGTCTCTCTACAAAAACATAAAATAGGCAAACGTGAGTACAAATGTACCCAGCAAGACTTACATTAGAACTAACTACATATGCTTCATTATCAACAAAGGGGATGGTGGTGTTTAACTGCAGCAAGCCAGCTTTGACTCGGTGGCTATCCTAAACTACGACTGCAAGCAACTCTTTTGAGGAGGCGCACACGAGTCCACATATTCACCATATCAATACACCACTATGGAACCGCTCTCGTCTCCCTACGAGGACGCCATCCATAGCACTCACGCTTATCTTGCGTATTTTAGAGTATCCACTTTCACTTGTCTATGAACTGATATAAGCAACCCAGAAGTCCTTTACCGCGGACACGGCTATTCGAATAGATGATGTTAACCCTGCAGGGGTGTACTTCTTCATACATGTTTCCACCACTTAGCGTCTGCACACGACATGTGCTCGGCAGACTTCAAGTGAAAGCCGACGTGGGTGTAGACCACGACCTACCTAAACACTCAAGTCTCTAGTCCAGGTTTATCGCCTATTCGGGTTCCATCCATGAGGATATCCGGCAGGAGTTTCGCTCACAGCCCCAAACGATGTGAACAGGGTTCCCGAGACACCAAACGGGCGCCCGGTACACCGTGCCACATGCCTACCGCATCACAGCCCACCCCTCCGGTCAGCGCTGCCCACGGCCTCCAGCATACTACAAACACCAGAAACTACTTGCAACTCCTGGACAGAGGACAAGGGTGAATAAGAAGTCGAGCGGGGTCATATTTCAGGGCCCAATGTATGGTAGTAGCTGAGTCATGAATCACAAACACATAACTCAGTTCCTAAGGACGGCTTCAATGAGACAACCCACCATGTACTCCTACATGGCCTCTCACCGGTACCTTTACCAAATCGTGTTCACCACTTAGCTTACACACAGTAGGACATGTTCACACACCTCTAATTCATCCCTGATGAATCAGACCTGACTCAACTCTAAGCAGTAGCAGGCATGACAAACAAGCAAGAATGAGTAGGCACAACAGGGCTCAAACAACTCCTACTCATGCTAGTGGGTTTCATCTATTTACTGTGGCAATGACAGATCATGCAGAGGATAAAGGGGTTCAGCTACCGCAGCAAGTAACAGTTGAATCGTTGTTGTCCTAATGCAGTAAAAGAGAGCAGGAGCGAGAGAGTAGGATTGTATCGGAATGAACAAGGGGGTTTTGCTTGCCTGGCACTTCTGAAGATAATATAGCTCTTCATCGGTGTCATCGATCACATCGTCGGTATCACGTCTATCGAAAGGGGGCAATCACCGGCAACTGAGGAAAAACACAATCAATGCAATGCACAATATGATGCATGAATGTGACATGGCAATATGCTGTGGTTTGTGCTAATGCAACTAAAACCAGATTAAATGAAGTTGGTTTGAATCCAAGATTCAAACTCAAACTCCATATGTGGATATTTAAATGCCATTAATATGATTTGTGCTAAACAGCATCTATAAGTTGTTCTAACATGCATGAAACCAGTACAGATGGATAGATTGGATTTTTCTGATCATTTTTCATATATAAATTATTTAATTTGGAGTTACGGTTAATTTTCTATGATTTATTGAAGTTTTAGCTATTTCTGGAATTTCCTGATTATTTATAAAATAAACTAAATTCCAGAAAAGGAATATTGCGTCAGCATGGCGTCATGCTGACCTCAGCAGAGTCAACAGGGCAGCCTCGGGTCAAACCTGACCAGGGGGGGTCCACTGGTCAGTGACTCACCGCTGGCATGAGTCACTGACGTGTGGGGCCGGTCAAAGGCCACGTCAGCAAGTCAAACTGACGTGTGGGACCAGCTGGGTTAATAACTAATCTAAACAGAACTAAACTGGGAATAATTAGGGCGCGGGTCCCATTCGTCAGTGGCCCAGGGGGTTGGTTAGCGGCGTGTTTAGGCCCTAATCACGGCCATGTCAGCGGTCGACGCCGGCGACCACGGCGACGGCGAGACCTCGCCGGAGTTGCTCGGGACGGTGCTACAGCCCGCGGCTGGTCGCGCTGAGGGCACCAAAAGGGAGCCCGTGCTCCCGCGCATCTAGGGGCGCACGCAGCTGGGCACAGGGAGACCGGGGTTCGCCGGAAACGAGCTCCTGGCGGCGGCCGGAGTTCGGGCGTCGGGCGTTTCGACGTTGCTACTCACAAACGAGGGAGCTGAGGCGCTGGAGGGGCTCTACGGGTCGCGGCAAGCACAACGGGTGCACGCCCGTGACCAAATGGTCACCGGGGTTTCGCCGGCGACGATCCCATGCGGCGGCGGCTGCTGTTAGCAAGGGGGCGGCAGCTACGGCAATCAAACGGAGGCGGGATTAGGGGGAAGATGACCGGGGGCTCACAGCGGATCCATTCGAGGCGGAGACGAGGCCGGGGACGGTCCGGAGCCGACGAATCGGGCGACGGCGACCGGCAGGTCCGAGGAGGGGAAAAACGTCGGGGCGGCGCTTCGGGGCTTCTGGAGGGGCGTGGCTCGGTGAGGTGGGTCGAGGACGAAGTGGCCGAGATTGTGGGCTAGTCGGGGAAGCGAGGGAGGCCCGGTGGCCGTGATGGCAGTGGACGGCGGCGACGAGCTCCGCTCGGTGGTGCGCACGAGAGGGGAGCAGAGGAGGGGATGGGGTCCAGGGGGAGAGTGAGAGAGCGTCGGGGGGGTTGCGCGGCGTCGCGGGAGGCGACCAGGGCGACGAGGGGGTAGCCAAGCAGGCAGGGAGGAGCTGGCGCGGCTCGCCTGCGCGCCGGGCACGCAACTGCTTCGGGGCGAGGGGAGGAAGACGACGGAGGGGCTGCAGTGGTGGGCTGGGCCGGCCAGCTGCAGTGCTGGGCCGGTTGGGCTACCAGGTGAGCGCCAGGTAAGATTCTCTCTCTCTTTCTTTTTACTAATTCTGTTCTGTTTTCCTTTTATTTAATCTTTTGCTACTGTTTAAAAATCAAAACAGATTCAAAACAGTACCAAATATCCTCTGGATATTTTTATGTTGCTGAATGGGCTGATCCAAATGCACATAAAATGTTCCAGGGTATTTGAAAGTATATTCTATACATATTATGAATATAATTCCAAATGCAACTAGAATAATGATTTAAATTCAGTGCTCAAAATATTCCTCAAAAATGTTCATTATTTTTGGTTTGGTGCAAAACCCTTGCCAAAATATAACCAACATTATTTAAGGCCATTTTGGAAACATTGAATGCATTTTCCAGGGTTCTTTGCCCCTCTTTTATTTAAGTTTTTGAGGCTTCTAAATTCCTCAGTTCAAGTTTCAAAAATTTAAACATGATGCACAGATGGAAGCAAGCATAGGTCAGGCCAGAACTAGGGATGTGACAATTTATTAGAATACGCTATGTGCTTCACTTATATCTTTTTAGCTAGACCATATTGCTCTAGTGCTTCGCTTATACCTTTTTAGAGCACGGTGGTGGTTTATTTTATAGTAATTATTGATCTCTCATGCTTCACATATATTATTTTGAGAGTCTTTTAGAATAACATGGTAATTTTTTCTGGTTATAAAATTAGTCAAAATATGATGGGCATCCAGGATGGGTATAATAAAAACTTTCATATAAAGTTCATTGAATACTATGAGAAGTTTGATTCTTTATGATTGTTTTGAGTTATGAAGATGGTGATATTAGAGTCATGCTAGTAGAGTAGTTGTGAATTTGATAGACACTTGTGTTAAATTTTGTGATTCCCGTACCATGCACGTATGGTGAACCATTATGTTATGAAGTTGGAGCATGATTTATTTATTTATTGTCTTCCTTGTGAGTGGCGGTCGGGGACGAGCGATGGTCTTTTCCTACCAATCTATCCCCCTAGGAGCATGCGGGTAGTAGTTTGTTTTGATAACTAATAGATTTTTGCAATAAGTATGTGAGTACCTTCCTCAGAACAGCCACCATACCTACCTATTATGGCATTTCCATAGTCATTCCGAGATATATTGCCATGCAACTTTCCACTGTTCTATTTATTATGACACGCTCCATTATTGTCATATTGACTTGCATGTCATGTAGTTGACATCGTAATTTTGGCAAAGCCACCGTTCATAATTTTTCATACATGTCACTCTTGAATCAGTGCACATCCCGGTACTCCGCCGGAGGCATTCACATAGAGTCACATTTTGTTCTAAGTATTGAGTTGTAATTCTTGAGTTGTAAGTAAATAGAAGTGTGATGATCTTCATTATTAGAGCATTGTCCAAGTGAGGAAAGGATGATGGAGATTATGATTCCCCCGCAAGGCGGGATGAGAATCCATAAAAAAAGAAAAGGCCCAAATAAAAAAATATAAAAACTGAGAGAAAAAGAGAGAAGGGGCAATGCTACTATCCTTTTACTACACTTGTGCTTCAACGTAGCACCATGATCTTCATTATAGAGAGTCTCATATGTTGTCACTTTCATATACTAGTGGGAATTTTTCATTATAGAACTTGGCTTGTATATTCCAATGATGGGCTTCCTAAAAAGTGCTCTAGGTCTTCATGAGAAAGCAAGTTGGATGTCACGAAAGCAAGTTGGATGCACACCCACTTAGTTTCCTTTGTTGAGCTTTCATACACTTATAGGTCTAGTGCATCTGTTGCATGGAAATCTCTACTCACTCACATTGATATCTATTGATGGGCATCTCCATAGCCCGTTGATAAACCTAGTTGATGTGAGATTATATTCTCCTTTCTGTCTTCACCACAACCACCATTCTATTCCACCTATAGTGCTATGTCCATGGCTCACGCTCATGTATTGCGTGAAGATTGAAAAAGTTTGAGAACATCAAAAGTATGAAACAATTGCTTGGCTTGTCGTCGGGGTTGTGCATGATTAAATACTTTGTGTGATGAAGATAGAGCATAATCGGACTATATGATTTTGTAGGGATAACATTCTTTCGCCATGTTATTTTGAGAAGACATGATTGCTTTATTAGTATGATTGAAGTATTATTATTTTTATGTCAATATTAAACTTTTGTCTTGAATCTTTCGGATCTAAACATTCATGCCACAATAAAGAAAGTTACATTGATAAATATGTTAGGTAGCATTCCACATCAAAAATTCTGTTTTTATCATTTAACTACTCGAAGACGAGGAGGAATTAAGCTTGGGGATGCCTGATATGTCTCCAAGGTATCTATAATTTTTTATTGTTCCATGCTATTATATTATCTGTTTGGATGTTTAATGGGCTCTAATATGCACTTTTATATTATTTTTGGGACTAACCTATTAACCGGAGGCACAGAGCTAGTTTTAGTTTTTTTTTGCCTATTTTAGAGTTTTGCAGAAAAGGAATACCAAACGGAGTCCAAACGGTATGAAACCTTCACCATGATCTTTCTTGGACCAAAAGCAAACCAGAAGACTGGGAGTTGAATTCAGAAACGCCACGAGGCGTCCATGAGGCAGGAGGGCGCGCCCGAGGGGGTAGGTGGGCCCCCCACTCTTGTGGGCTCCTCGTAGCTCCACCGACGTACTTCTTTCGCCTATATTTACTCTTATACCCTAGAAACATCAGGGAGAGGCACGAAACCACTTTTCCACTGATGAAACCTTCTATACCCGTGAGATCCCATCTTGGGGCCTTTTCCGGCGATCTGTCGGAGGGGTAATCGATCACGGAGGGCTTCTACATCAACACCATTGCCTCTCTGATGAAGCGTGAGTAGTTTACCACAGGCCTTTGGGACCATAGTTATTATCTAGATGGATTCTTCTCTCTCATTTATTCTCAATACAGAGTTCTTCTCGATGTTCTTGGAGATCTACTCGATGTAATATTCTATTGCGGAGTGTTTGCTGATATCCGATGAATTGTGGTTTATGAACAAGATTGTCTATGGATATTATTTGGTTCTTCTCTGAATTCTTATATGCATAATTTGATATCTTTGCATGTCTCTTCAAATTATCGGTTTAGTTTGGCCTACTAGATTGATCTTTCTTGCCATAGGAGAAGTGTTTAGCTTTGGGTTCAATCTTGTGGTTTCCTTTCCCAGTGACAATAGGGGCAGCAAAGCACGTATTGTATTTTTGCCATCGAGGATAAAAAGATGGGGTTTATATCATATTTCTTGGGTTTATCCATCTACATCATGTCATCTTGCTTAATGCGTTATTCCGTTCTTATGAACTTAATACTCTAGATGCATGCTGGATAGCGGTCGATATGTGGAGTAATAGTAGTAGATGCAGAATCGTTTCGATCTACTTGACATAGACGTGGTGCCTATGTTCATGATCATTGCCTTCGATGTCGTCATAATTATGCGCTTTTCTATCGATTGCTCAGTAGTAATTTGTTCACCCACCATAATACATGCTATCTCGAGAGAAGCCCCCAGTGAAACCTATGGCCCCCGGGTCTCTTTCCCATTATATTGCATCTCTTTAAATTTTGTTTACTATTTTGCAATCTTTACTTTCCAATCTATACAACAAAAATACCAAAAATATTTACTTTATTATCTCTATCAGATCTCACTTTTGCGAGTGACCGTGAAGGGATTGACAACCCCCTTTATCGCGTTGGTTGCAAGGTTCTTGATTGTTTGTGAAGGTATTTGGTGACTTGTGCGTCGTCTCCTACTGGATTGATAACTTGGTTCTCAAAACTGAGGGAAATACTTATGCTACTTGCTGCATCACCCTTTCCTCTTCAAGGGAAAAATCAACGCAAGCTCAAGAGGAAGCAAGAAGGATTTCTGGCGCTGTTGCTGGGGAGATCTACGCCAAGTCAAACTCGATTCAACTAAAGTTGGAGAAATAGACAACCGCCAGCCACCTATATGCAAAAGCACGTCGGTAGAACTAGTCTCATGAACGCAGTCATGTAATGTCGGTCCGGGCCGCTTCATTCAACAATACCGCCGAATCAAAGTAAGACGTTGGTGGTAAGCAGTATGACTATTATCGCCCATAACCCTTTGTGTTCTACTCATGCATCTAACATCTATGCATAGACCTGGCTCTGATACCACTGTTGGGGAACGTAGCATGCAATTTTAAAAAAATTCTTATGATCACGCTTTACGGCAGAGCACTGCTGCTAATATCAGCAGCTTTCTAGCAGGCCACACTATTGGTAAATGATCGCTACTGCTAACTTTAATCCCCTCACTACTCCTAGTTTTCTTAGTTTCTATTTTTTTCCTGCATATTTGTTTTGTATTTGAATAGGCTTTATACAATAATCTTTAGCATATCATACACATACAAATGTAATCATAGCATATACATACAAATAGTCTCATCAAATCATGTCATCATCATAATCATCATCCAACACAAAGTGGTCTCTCGTCATCATCTCGAAAATAGCGATACAAGTCTCGATTACTTGCAACTACATCGTAATCCATCTAAACAATGATATACGCGAGAAGAGCTATCACTATGGAACATAAACTAACTATTGGCTGTAGCTCGGAAATCGGAAACCCGTACACCTGGGACTGACACTCTGGCCACTCGCCGTATACTGCTGGCGTAGCACTTCTTCGCCGTCGATGATCTATGCACCTGCACCGTCACATGAGTCAAAGATATGCAACATATATAGTTGAGCAACAGAAAGAGATAGACTTGGCAAAAATACAAGCAACATATCATAAGCAAAAATAACAAAGTTCATCGTACCCAAAATGACCTAACTAGAGTGATCTTTGCTAGTCGAGAAGGACGGTTTAATTACATCCCAAATAAAGTTTCGTCGGGCATAAGTCAAAGTTTTGTCATACCGAAAGTATGGACTAAACGGAGACATTTTCATATATCGACAATCACTCGAACATGTTGTGCCATCCATCCAGGTCAGGGAGAAAGTCCCCGAGCTTAATGAAAGGCTTCATGTTGAGACGCTGAGAGGCTATGCGTGTTCGGACGTCTTCCCGCGACATTTGTCCTTCTTCGTAGAACATGCATGTTTTTTCAACGACCTCCTTCATGATGATTTGGGAAAGTTCGCACTGGATGTGATAGAACTCAGCTCGAAGTCGATGATCCTGGATATATCCTAAGTTCTTTGCCGATTGCAGAATATGGGCATCGCCGGATCTAGGTGACATGTGAAGGTTTTTGTGATCCCGTCTGTACTCTAGCGTGTGGTGTAGGACATAGAATCCATCATTAAGAGAATTACTCGGTTGCTGGATGTAGCAGAATTCGGTCTTATGTCTGTAGGCGGGCTTGCCGTCCCTGTACTTCTTGTCCTTCACATCTCCAACTCGTGTGTCGTAGTAAAAGATAGCACTATCAAGAACAGACTTGATGTGGGTGTAATCCTTTTTGTTAATGTTCTTCGACAAGTCCAAGTAAAGAGCATGGGAGTATCGAGGGTAGAGGATGATGAGGAAGGCACGCCCGCCACTGCGCAAAATAAGTACACCTCAAATTAGTTAGCCTCAACCATGCAAATGAATGATTGAGATCGAAGGAAGGATATCTACACCGATGACTTATAGGGAATGATAAGGCACGAGAATCGCCTCCTTGTTCTTATTGGCGAGCATGAAATTGACGAGGTAGTCCATCCCGTATTCACAGTGCTTTGTGCAGACTGCCAAGAAGCCCTCGTCCAGGAAGTACGGCTAAGCGACCCACATATAAGGTATCTTCTCAAACCCGATGAGGTAGTTCATGTGCAAGGCATAAAGGCGTACAAACGTAAAATCCAGCTTCTTGAAGTGAAACACGTCGAGGATGTAATCAAATCGAAGGAAGAACTTCTCTACGGGGAATTTGTGGACCTACGACAATTGCCGCGGCATGTTAACCACGTAGAGTGGGTATCTTGGATTTTTCGAGGCGATGAGGCCTTTCTCTATCCGCAGCACATCATCATGAAGTCTCCTTAGATCTCCGAATCTACCCTCTAGCGCTGCCTTAGGTAGGATTGGTTCACCGGCTATATGTCATTTTGCTGCACCGGGGATATCTATATGGTCTTGAACCCGAGGCTGCTGAGGCGGCTGGATCATAGAAGCAGCTTTGTTGCCTTTCCTCGGTCTCTTCCTACACTTCTTGGCTACCGGAAGGTCATCCATAATACGTTCAGACTCCAGAGGTGGCAATTCAGGCATTGACTCAAGAAGCTCAAACCCTAAGTAGGTGCCAGTATTGACATACTGTTGAGTGTCATCGTCATCCTCATCCTCATCTATGGCAACATCACCAGCAACTAATGGAGGCTCTTCCTCACCCTGTCCGCTATCACCCAGCACGACAACCGATGCTAATTGAGTAGGTGGGGTGTTGATGTTCATACCTAACTGCGTGCTCGTGCGTATGCTCCCGGCCGCCTCCAAACGAACACTACAAGAAATATGTCAACTTGTGACCACCACTATTGGTCACTGAAAGGTCATGGTTTTTCATTTGTGACCTTTTTGTGACCAAAAACAGAAGGTCAAAAGCTGGCGGTCGTAAACTGACTATAGCGACCTTTCTTCTGGAATGGTCAGAGAAGTTTATGACCAAAATATATCCATTGCGGCGTTTTGGTCACTAGCAACCTCCCCACGCCACAAGATTCAGCCCGGTCCAATTCGGTTTTCTACATGGGCCTAGCCCAACAATTCGTCCTTTTTACTATGTATTTTCTCTATTAATTTTCTCTAGCTACATGGGCCTGGCCCAACAATTTAGCCTTTTTATTTTCTAGGCATGGCCTTTTGCGGTCCATTTCATTTTTATTTTTGAGGGTTTTTTGTGGTCCAGTTTTTAGATGGGTCCCAATTGTTAGATTTTTCCTGGCAGTGGAGCAACATCGCTTTTTATCAAAGAACTCATCAGCTTTCCATTTCTCACATTTCTCACAGTACACAAATGACAAATATTTCAAATGAAACAGAACTAGGTACAAAGTATATTTCTCACATTTCTTACAGTTTTACAACTTCACTGGACTCTGCTCCAGAATGTGCTGACTACTACAGAATATAATATAACTAGGTACAAAGTCCAACCAAAACACAAGGCAGATTATCCAGATAACCACCATGGTTCATCGTCTTCTCTTCCAAACAAGTGGAATGAGCCCTCTCTTCTCCTAGGCGTGCTCCTTCTACAACAGCAGGAACAACAGGTCAAGAACAACAATAGAGTCATATGAGCTGCTGGGTTCATAGCATCAGTTTGACACCAACAAAAGCTCCATAACTACTAACTATTGGATCAACATGAGCAGCCAGCCAGCCACCATCGGCAGCAGCATAGAAGCAGCCAACAACTAGCAGAAACAAAACTAGCACGGCAACAGTGCATTAGAGCATCAACAGCAGCAGTGCAGCTAGAGGCCTAGAGTATCAACAGCAGCAATACATCTAGATTCTAGAGCATCAACAGCAGCAGTACAGCGAGAGGCCTAGAGCATTAGAGCATCAACAGCAGCAGTATAGCTAAAGGCCTAGAGCATCAACAGTAGCAGTACAGCTAGATTCTATAGCAGTGGAGCATCAACAGCAGCAGTACAGCTAGAGGCCTAGCGCTTTTCTTCCCGCACATGATCAAGGCGAGTCGTTCAGCCAGCGCCTCTTGCTTCAGCGCGCATAATCGACCTATTAAGCGCGCCTTCTTGAACTTTGGCAACACATGCTTGCATAAACTCATGGAAGGAAGGTGACAACATTTCAGAGTAATCCAATTCAAAATCAGAAGGTGTGCTTTCTACTCAATATTAACAGGGATGCGTGTACCTCTATGCTTTGGCATCTCAGTCGGAGGGGGCAAAAAATAGGCTAGCAAAGTGAAGCCATCTCTTGTTGTTTCATGCAAAGCTACAGCCAGACAGGAAGCAGCAGCACCAAGTTTCATGTGATGGCACGGGGGAACCAGCAAAATATATTGTCCTGCAGAGGCATTCTTATCACCATACAATTATCACAACTAGTAATTGCAAGAACAAGAAAGCTTAAACAAAGGTTAAAGCTCAGTAACAGAAGGTTAAGGACAACAGCAGTTTGACAACAGTAGCAGGTCAATAACAACAGCATCAAGTCGTGGGAGTGCTTTAATTTAGTCCATTTTTATCAACAATTTATCCTAATGAGGACATCCTAACGTACTTTGGAAAATACAGTATGAATATGAAAACAATAGCAGCAAGTCCTACACTAAAATAAGCAATCATGATTTCTAACAATAGCAATCATTAGCAGCAACTCCTAACTTAACAGCCGCAATGAGAAGAGAAGAGAGGAAAATAGAAGAAAAGAGATGAGAACTTTCTGTTAATGAAAAAAAATTACTCATCTTTTCAAATGAATCAAATGAGTAGCTCTACACTAGAGCTCCACCACATCCTCTTGGGTGTAGGATCTCGTAGACAGCATAGGCACAACCAGTACCTTCAGATTTGGCAAACAAAATGGGAATTCAAGCCACTAGTTTGCACAAAGAGCAATAACCAAAAGCAGAGCAGTAAAGCCGCAACACCTCATTGATGACGCTCCCGTCTCCGTCCAGCGCGAACCCGTACTCCACGAAGTGGCTTCGGGGCCTCTAGTGTGCCGCCTACCTCCTAGCCGGCCGGAACACACGGCCGACGATGGTGACGGCGTTGGCGCTGGACAGTGTCGCCGTTGTCCCATGAGCCAGTCATCATTGGCAGTATCGCTCCGTTCGCTAGCTCCGGGCGCCGGCTTGGACCATAGGAAGAGGTCAGCAGCTGCAAGCATAACACATATGCACAACACATCAGAAGCCCAGATGAACAAGCAATCTACCTATCTAGAAAACAAACAAAGCATCTCAGGGTTTAAGCTAGTACTAGGATGCAACACTAGTTTTGGCTGCTTCCTCTACAAACTTAGCAGAATCGCATAAGCAGAGTAAAGTAGGTTGAATGTTGAGCAGCACATATACTAGATGAGATACAAACTGAATACTAGACATTCTTCAAAGCAAGCTCTTGTAAAAAATAAGGAAAACATGAGTAACCAGCATGCTGGTTGGTTGCTGGCCAAGTCACTAGCAACCTAAATAAAATAAAATAGATTGTAGGTTGGTTGCTGGACAAGCCCACCTAACTAAATTGAATTCATACACAACACCTCAGCAACTTAGTTCATGCTGCAGGTTTTTGCTGCTCACGGTTATATATTTAGGAGTAAATGTTGTACAAATCTTATTGAAGATGCTGGAGAATGACATGGCAGCATGTTACAGTAACAAGCTTATCCCCTATATAACATGTTTAAAGACAGTTGTTGCTTTAGTTAATTATAAAGACTAAAATCACCACATAGTCAGGAGTATTGCACTGAACCTTGGCACTGAATGAATAACTGAAAACTCAGATTAACAAACCGGCAGACAGAACGCATAGATAAGCAACTACCTTAACATTGTGTTCAAGCAGAAGCTTGACCGCGTCTTGCTGTCCATGACCAGCGACCCAAACAACGGGAGTACCTGACCCGCTTTCGGATTCGACATCGTCTCCCTTACCAAGCAAAAGCTTCATAATCTCAATGTGTCCTGTAATAACAAGAAAAATAGACGCCATATGTTCGTTCAGATATTCTCTCCACTTCAACATACAGAATTATCGATCAGCATCATTTGTCAGTAATTGACAACACATAGAGCACAACCATTAGGCGCAGCATCATCATTACCTATGCCTGCAGCATGATGCAGTGTCGTGGCTCCAATGTTGGACGCGACCGAAGGATCAGCCCCGTGGCCGAGCAGGTACTCCACCGTCTCCTGACGGCCCTGCCGGGCGGCATGGATGAGTGGAGTCTCACCTGGACAATTGATTCAGATAATATGTATCACCACCACCACCATATACCAAGTATCAATTGAATTGCACAATCTCCAGTATGAATCGGAGCAATACAAGGAGGAGAAAGTGAGCATCGCGGCATCGTATAGCATGGGGTTAGAGAGTTAGGGGAAGCAGTACCGTCGTCATCCTTGGGGTCGACGGGGAGGCGGAGCTGCTCGATGAGGAATTTACAGAGCTCGGTCTGGCCCTCCCGGGCGGCGTAGTGCAGCGTGGTGCGCTTTTTGGCGTCCCGCACGCCGGCGGCCACCGCGGCCCGCCCTTCCCCTGCTCGTCGAGCGCGGACCCGAACTCTGCACCAACACCAACAACAAGACCAAAGCTTAGAAACCCCAGATAGCGCCCCACGGACCCCTACCTTACCAGATCGGCCGCACAATCGAAGCCAAGCCGCTGCTGAGGGAGTCCTGGATAAGGGCGTATCCGGACAGCCGGACTATATACATCGTCCGGACTATAGAAGCGTCAAGATACATGACTCAAGACTTCGGCTCGTGTCCGGATGGGACTCTCCTTTGCGTCGAAGACAAGCTTGGCAATCCGGATATTATGTTTCCTTCCTTGTAAACCGACTCCATGTAAACCCTAGCTCTCCGGTGTCTACATAAACCAAAGAGCATGGTCCTTAGAAGGCCGATCACAATTATAATCATACCATCATAGGCTAGCTCTTAGGGTTTAGCCTCTACGATCTCGTGGTAGATCTACTCTTGTATTCCACATATCTTCAATATTAATCAAGCAGGAAGTACGGTTTTACCTCCATCGAGAGGGCCCGAACGTGGGTAAACATTGTGTCCCTTGCTTCCTGTTACCATCAGCCGTAGACGCATAGATCGAGACCCCCTACCCGAGATCCGCCGGTTTTGAAACCGACATTGGTGCTTTCATTGAGAGTTCCTCTGTGTCGTCGCTTCGAGGCTTGATGGCTTCTTCAATCGTCAACAACATGGTCCAGGGTGAGGCTTTTCTCACCGGACAGATCTTAGTATTCAGCGGCTTCGCACTACGGGCCAATTCGCTTGGCCAGTTGGAGCAGATCAACAGCTTCACCCCTGGCCACCAGATCAGGTTCGGAAACTTGAACTACACGGCGGATATCCACGGAGACTTGATCTTCGATGGATTCGAGCCTGCGCCAGGAGCGTCAGACAGCCACGAGGAGCACGACCTAGACCTGCTGTCGGACAGTGCCCGGGACATCATCCCCGAAGCAGCCTTGGATCTAAATCCAGGGCAGGTTGTGTTGCCTATGGACGGAGGGTTGGACCCTGCTCCGCAGGCCACACACTTATCGGCGGTAGAGCCAAACACGGGTCCCACCGCTGTGGAGGCCGGTAATCCCGGACCCCCGGACTCATATCCGGCTGTTGGTCCTGGTCCGCTCACTCCCGAGCCAGCCAAGCTAGGTTGGGCTCCGGTAATGGAGTTTACCGCTGCGGACATCTTTCAACACTCACCCTTTGGTGACATGCTGAACTCATTGAAGTCTCTCTCTTTGTCAGGAGACTCTGGGCTGAACTATGTCCGGCTGGAGTGGGAAGCAGGCGACGAAGGAATTCGCTGCCCACCCACCACCCACTTTGTCGCCACGATCAATGATTTAACTGACGTGCTCGACTTTGACTTCGAAGACATCGACGGTATGGACGACAATGCAGGAGACATACAGGAGGCACCGCTCACAGGGCGGTGGACAGCCACCTCTTCATACGATATATATGTGGTGGACACTCCGAAATAAACGAATGGCGATGAGGCAACGGAGGATAAACCCTCCAAGAATAAAGCAAAGCATGGGCGTCGCCAGCGCCGCTCGAAGCCCCGCCAAGGCAATACCGGCGCCGGACCTGATAACAATCCGGCCGGTGCCGACGATGAATACAACCCCGAACAGCCCGCCTTCGAGCAGGCCGAACAGGAAGACGGGCATAATAGCCCAGATGAACATGCGATGGACGGGTATCCGGAGGAGGACAACTACATGCCCCTCTCCGAAGACGAGATTAGCCTCGATGACGACGAGTTCGGCGTACCCGAAGACCCCGCAGAGCAGGAGCGCTTCAAGCGCAGGCTTATTTCCACTGCGAGAAGCCTGAAGGAGAAGCAACAGCAGCTCCAAGCTGATCAAGATCTGCTCATAGACAGATGGACAGAAGTCCTGGCAGCCGAGGAATACTGACTCGAGTGCCCCATGGCTGACCGACCGCCTCGATGTTAGGACAAAACGACATATCATCCAAAATACCAGCTCGTACCCCCGTGCCGGTTTACTACAGCCCGGGGCAATACTCAGGACCTGCATGATAAACTAGATAATGTCGCAGGACAACCAAGATCGATCTACGGATCGCGGGGGCGCGCCGAACCACATGAGGATGACCGTCATACCGGATACACTAACAGCAAATCCGGCCGGGCCGAATACAACCAGTCAGACGCAGCCGTACTGCGCCGTGACATACCCCGACATAGTGGCTCCGCACACCCTCTATGCTTCATTGATGAAGTGATGGATCACGAATTCCCAGTAGGGTATAAACCCGTAAACATCGAATCATACGATGGCACCACAGACCCCGCGGTATGGATCGAGGATTTCCTTCTCCACATTCACATGGCCCACGGAGATCATCTACATGCCATCAAGTAACTTCCCGTTAAGCTCAAAGGACCTGCCCGTCACTAGCTAAACAGCCTGCCCGCAAATTCCATTGGCAGTTGGGAAAACCTGGAAGACGCATTCCTTGACAACTTCCAAGGTGCATATGTGCGACCTCCGGATGCCGATGACTGGAGCCACATAACTCAACAGCCCGGAGAATCAGCCAGGAAATTCTGGACTCGGTTCCTAACTAAAAAGAACCAAATAGTCGATTGTCTAGACGTCGAAGCCCTGGCAGCTTTCAAGCATAATATCCATGACAAGTGGCTCGCCAGACACCTCGGCCAGGAGAAACCCAAGTCCATGGCAACTCTTACGACACTAATGACCCACTTTTGCGCGTGCGAGGACAGCTGGTTGGCTCGCAATAATGGCAAGCCACGGCGCAACAAACACAAGCGACGGAACAACGCTGACAGCACTGAGGATACGGCGGTCAATGCCGGATTCAGCGGATCGAAATCCGGTCAGCGGAAGAAGCCATTCAAGTGTGGCAATCAAGGACCGTCCAGTCTGGACCGTATACTGGAGCGCTCGTGCCAAATACATGGCACCCGAGACAAGCCAGCCAACCACACCAACAGAAACTGTTGGGTCTTTAAACAGGCCGGCAAAATAAACGCCGAAAACAAGGACAAGGGGCTGCACAGCGACGATGACGATGAGCCCCGGCGTCCGAACATGGGGGGCCATAAGAAATCCCCCCCCCAGGTGAAAACGGTCAACATAATCTATGCCACCCACATCCCCAAGCGGGAACGGAATCGAGCACTGCGGGACGTATACGCGATGGAGCCAGCCGTCCCCAAATTCAACCCATGGTCAGCTTGTCCGATCACCTTTGATCGTAGGGATCATCCTACTAGCATCCGTCACGGCGGCTCAGCCGCACTATTTTTAGACCCAATTATAGATGGATTTCACCTCGCAAGAGTCCTTATGGACGGAGGCAGCAGCCTGAACCTGCTTCATCAGGACACAGTGCGGAAGATTGGCATCGATCCTTCAAGGATCAAGCCAACCAAAACTACCATTAAAGGTGTCATTCCTGGAGTAGAGGCCCGTTGCACAGGCTCTATAACATTGGAAGTGGTCTTCGGATCTCTGGATAATTTCTGAAGTGAAGAGCTAATCTTCGATATCGTCCCTTTCCGCAGTGGTTACCATGCCCTGCTCGGACGAACCGCATTTGCTAGATTCAATGCGGTACCACACTATGCACACCTCAAGCTCAAGATGCCAGGCCCGCGCAGGGTCATAACAGTCAACGGGAATATGGACCGCTCTCTCCGTACAGAAGAACATACTGTGGCCCTTGCGGCAGAAGTACAATGCGGCCTCCTCCGGCAAACCACCAATCCGGCGACGACATCTTCAAACTCCGTCAAGCGAGGGCGGAACACCCCGCAGCAAGATCAGGAGGCACGGCAAGAGCAGGACTAGCAGTCCGGCCTCCGCTCAAATCCCATCAAAGCAGCATTTGTGCCACGCGTACACAATTACGCACTCAAAATACCATGGGCACAGGCGGAGGCGTATTAGGGGCTCAGTCAACAGTACGGTGTCACTTCATAACCTTTCCATTCACCTTTAAGGACATTGCTTTAGTGCAGCTTCTCCAAAATAGCCGGATTGTCGGACTTACATAGGAGAGGAAACCCAGGAGGCAACAGGCTTTGGGCACAACAGGAAACACCCAGGTGGAATCTATTTACGATCATTATTCCTGCTTTATCTATCTATACGCAGCCTGCCCTTGGATAGGATATGTCAAATCATCCTATTTTGTCTCCGCTTAATGCATACAATGTAAACATACGCTTAAACGTACTATTTATCAATGGGACACCACATATAGCGTCAGCTTACTTATTTTTATTTGAGCATTTTTTATAAATGTCTATTTCATTTTGCATCCGTACACTTTGGTACGTGTAGTTTGCCAGAGGCTTCTTATGGTACCCCATAATACGGCAAGTCAAGTCCAAACACTTTCAACAGTGCGGCACCTCAAACTTATAACATTATATGCATCAACTTCGAATCATGTCTTGGGTTACGGTTGGGATAGCCCGGCTCCCTTCCTTTGGTGCCTTACGTTCCATTAATTCGGCTAAGGAACCGCAGGGAGAACTACTGCGATTGTGCCCTGGTTCTGCCGGACGAGCACCTCATTAGAGAAAGCACAAAATTGTCCGACATGATGTGGCGAGAGACTGGTCGCTGTTCGAGAGGTCTTAAAATCCTTAAAGATTTTTCCGCTTTAGGCGTTAATTCGGCTTTGTCCGATATAGGCGTGTATAGCACCCCAATTCGGCCTTCCGGATTCTAGGGGCTTCGCCGAAATTTAAAATCATATACTTTTATGGCGAAGTGAAGGTTATAAAGCCGTATAGTCCGATTTCCTGGTTCGCTGCGCTGGACACCTCCTTAAGGGACCAAACATTTGTATAAAGAGTGTACGGCTTTTCCACGAACAACCCAGTACTAGTTACACGGGGGCGGAAGCCGACGACTGGCCTACTTTCAGAATTTGATAAACAACCGCACAGAAGGTCATATTTTAAATTACAAAAGTGCTACATAGCGCAAGTAACTTCGTCTTTAAATTACAAACATGACAGAAGTGAATTCATTCAAAAATTATGTCTTTGCTACATTCATCGGCCACGAGGAAAGCACCCTTCATAACGCCATCATAATACTTCTCGGGGACGCGATGCGGCTTGCCCTCCGGCAGCCCGTCCTTCACCAGCTTCTCCGCATCCCGCTTGCCCCAATGCACCTTGGCGCCGGCAAGGGCCTGGCGAGCACCCTCGATGCAAACGGATTGTTTGATGACTTCCAGTCGTGGACAGGAATCCACCATCCGCTTGATCAGGCCGAAGTAGCTGGTGGGCAGAAGCTCGCCAGGCCATATCCGGACTATGAGATCTTTCATGGCCATGTCGGCTGCCTTGTGGAGTTCGACCAACTGCTTCAGTTGGTCACTCAGAGGTGTTGCATGCTCGGCCCCAGCATACTGGGACCAGAACAACTTCTCCGTTGAGCTCCCCTCCCGGGCACGGTAGAACTCCGCGGCATCTGATACGCTGCGTGGCACGTCTACGAATGCCCCTGGAGAGCTTCGGATTCGAGTAAGTAAAAGAAACGCCTCCTCCACAGGTTTGCTTTGCATAAAACATTTCTTACCCACCGCTATTTTCTTGGCCTCCTGGATCTCTTGCTGAGCCCTCTCGGCTTCGGCCTTGGCGTCCTTTGTATTTGTAAGGGCCTTAGCAAGCTCGGCCTTCTTTGCTTTAAGCTCCCGCTCCGCAGACTCGAGCTTCTTGCCGAGCTCGTGGAGCTCTTCTTGTACCTCGCCCACTCGGGCCTCTTGCTTTTTGCGCTCCTTGAGTTCCAAGGCCGCTTTTTGTTCGGCCTCGGACAGCGCCTTCTTGAGAGACGCCACTTCGGTGGCAGCCTCTGTTACCACATCACGACGTCTCGTCATTAGCATAATCAAATTTTATTTACTATTTATTATATGAGAGAGGGGAATAATTCACCTTTGTTCTCTTCGAGCTGCCTCCTCGCCAGGCCTAGCTCTCCCTGTGCCCGCTCTAAATCCTGCGTCAGGCTGGCGATTTCGGCCGTGCGAGTAGGAGCGGCCAGCAGCACAGCCCGTTTATTTACATTCACACTTATTGTTAGACTCCTGCGGATTATAATTGACCCTCAATTTGGTTTCTCTTTCCGAACACCAAACAGAGTATCAGGGGCTACTACCTATCGGGTGGTGATTTTACACATTTTTACTGCTTACCTCAAAGCCTGTTAGGAGACTGGTGCATGCTTCGGTTAGTCCGCTCTTGGCGGACGAAACCTTCTGAATCACCGCACTCATGAGAGTACGGTGCTCTTCATCTAGGGAGGCGCCTCGAAGTGCTTCCAGCAGACAATCTGGTGCCTGGGGCGCAACGGAAGTCCTTGATATAGACGGCCCTCCCTCCATAACGAGGTGCTGCCCGCTTAAGTTCGGAACCAATGAAGGCTCTGGAACACTGTTCGGCTGAAAGCCCGGCTTGCCGTGGCTCTCTTCAACACGATCCCCGGGGACCTTGAACCCCGCGAGTCCGACGCCTGGGACGCCGTCCTGAGGCGCCTCCAGGGCCACCTCCGCCATCGTCGGGAGCCTTCGGGATAACACCTCCATGTCATCCGCAGGGCGAGGAGACATGGCCATCAGGAGTGAGTTCATTGCTGACTCACTCAAGGACCCGTCCGAAGACGACACTCCCGGATGGGCCCTGGCCGGACTGTATACAAGTTCGGCATTATAAACAAAATTATGAAGCAAAAATTACGACTGAGTGCGGATACTTACGACCGTAGGAGGGGCTTCTTCCTGGGCAGCCACTCTTCCTCGCTATCGGCGGCGGTGGCGGAGTAGTCCGGAAGGGATGCTTTTCCCTTCTTGGACGTCCCAGTCTTCCCCACCGGGGCGGCCTTCCTCTTCTTCCCTCCCCGGACACAGGGAGGTGCTGTTTCTCCTTGTTCCTCCCCGCCTCCGCGGGAGGAATCCGCCTCGTCGTCATCAGACGATAAGGGTATGACGGCCTTACGCCGGGGGCCTCTCCTGGCCCCCTGATTCACCGTCTCAGGCCCCCATCCTTTCTGGACGGGGCAACCTCTTCTTCTTCTTCTTCCTCCCCTTCGGGGGAGGAGTGCGCCTCGTCATCTTCGGACGAGGCTTGCGTAAACTTACTTCGGAGACCCTTTCGGGTCCCCGGGGCCTTCTTGTCGGCCTTCTTCTCTGGCCCCTTATAGGGCAACGGGACCAGCATCTTCGTTAGAAGATCATTGGCTGGGCTTTCCGACAACGGAGCCGGACTGTCGATCCGCTCCGCTGTCTCCACATACTCCTGAAACAAATATGCACAATCACTTAGGGATTCCCAATGAGTACATTGGAAAGAACTGGACCCGGTGGCGGCCTGAGAACTCACCTGGGTAGGTTGCCGTGCAACGTGGAGCCCGCGGTCCTCGGTTATGGGAGGAGGTACCTCGGTGGCCTTGAAGAACGCCTTCCATGCGTTCTTGTGCTTCATGCCATAGAGCCTCTAGAGCGTCCGGTGTTCGGCCGGGACGAATTCCCACATATTGAATGCCCGCCTTTTGCGAATGAGAATGACTTGGATCATGTTGACGAGCTTGATGTTCTTGTCCTTCATGCCCTTGATGCAGTTGATGAGTCCGGTCAGCTCTGCAGATTCGCCGCATAGGGGTTCCATATCGGAACTCGAGGGCCGGCGCCCAGTTGGCGTTGCGTTGCTCGGTGATGTAGAACCACCCCAATTGCCACCCCTTCACGGTTTCTGCAAAGGAGCCGTCAAGCCAGGTGACCTTAGGCATCTTGCCCACCATGGCTCCTCCGCACTCCGCTTGCTGGCCACTCACGATCTTCGGCTTCACGCAAAAGATTTGTAGCCACAAGCCGAAATGAGGCTTGATGCGGAGGAAAGCCTCGCATACGACGATGAATGCCGAGATGTTGAGGACGAAGTTTGGAGCTAGATCATGAAAGTCTAACCCGTAGTAGAACATGAGCCCGCGGACGAAGGGGTGGAGTGGAAACCCCAGTCCACAGACGAAGTGGGAAAGGAACACGACCCTCTCGTCGGGTCCTGGAGTTGGAATGACCTGCCCCTCGTCTGGTAGCCGGTGCGCTATGTCTGCGGCCAAGTATCCGGCCGCCCGGATATTCGCGATCTTCTTCTCCGTCGTGGTGGAAGCCACCCACTTGCCTCCTGCTCCGGACATGACTAACTGTGCGGAGAAGACCTGGACTAGAGTGCTGGAGCTCGAGGGGGCAAGAGTATACGAGGGGAGGAAGGAGGCGTGGGTAAAAATGAGGAACTCTTATCCCTTTATAGAGGCGACGAAAGCGGTGCACCTCCCCACTAGCCTGTTGAGAATCGCTTACTTCCCAAGCACCACGATTGATGGCACGGAGGGATTACCCATACCCGTATTGATAAGAATCCCACGATAAGGGGACATGATCTCTGCTTTGACAGGATGTGTCAAGGAAACCGCCTCACAATACGCGATGTGGCTGGTTGTGAAAAAACGGTTCGAATAATGACCTGGCCCTAATGGCATGTCACATCATCTAAAAGTTGTCAGCTGGAGTATCATTCGCTCTACGGTGGTATGTGAAGATCATTTTGCAGATCCGGACACGGTCTATGTGTTTGTCATTAAAGCTTGGTTCAGGGGCTACTGAGGGAGTCCTGGATAAGGGGGTATCCGGACAGGCGGACTATATACATCGTCCAGACTATAGAACCGTCAAGATACAAGACTCAAGACTTCGGCTCGTGTCCGGATGGGACTCTCCTTTGCGAGGAAGACAAGCTTGGCGATCCGGATATTATGTTTCCTTCCATGTAAACTGACTCCATGTAAACCCTAGCTCTCCGGTGTCTATATAAACCGGAGAGCATGGTCCTTAGAAGGCCGATCACAATTACAATCATACCATCATAGTCTAGCTCTTAGGGTTTAGCCTCTACGATCTCGTGGTAGATCTACTCTTGTATTCCACATATCTTCAATATTAATCACGCAGGAAGTAGGGTTTTACCTCCATCGAGAGGGCCCGAACCTGGGTAAACATTGTGTCCCTTGCTTCATGTTACCATCAGCCTAAGACGCACAGATCAGGACCCCCTACCCAAGATCCGCCGGTTTTGACATCGACAGCTGCCACACACGAGCGCAGCACCCGCTAGCTGCTACCGCTAAGAGATCGAGTCGAACCGGACCAACATCGCACATATCAGGGAGACGGGGGATGGGGGCATGTCCGTACCTCGATGGTGGGGTTGCCGCGGCTGTCGAAGATCTGGCGGGCCTTCGCGGACTGGATGGTCTCCGCCATGGCTGGAGCGGGAGCGGGAGCTGGTTTCGCGTCGCGTGGCTTGGGGAGGAAGCCGAGATCGAATCAGATCAGAGCAGATGGAGCGGAGTCCGGGAGCCGAGGCCTTCACGGGAGAGTGAGTGGAAGGGGAGCCGTAGGAGGTGGGGATCCGGCTCATGGAGGAGAGCGAGTGGAGGGGGGCGGCGGTGTTGGGCGGAATCATTTGGGACGGCGGCGCACGGAGGAGGGCGCGGCTAGGGTTTGGACGAGGGGTGAGAGGGAGTTGTGCTAATTCAGGAGGGGGATGAGAGGGATGAGGGGTAGATGGGGTGGGGGAAGAGGGCTGCCGTCGGATCCGGGCCTATCCAACGGTGGTCGGGCACGATCCGCGTGAGGTGCTCGTGGACCAATCAGAATGCAAAAAAGGTCTTGATGACTTTATGACCATATAAATAGGTCGTAATTGATTAAAAATAAGTTCTTTTGCAGGAGAAAAGCATTTTTCATTGTTGCAGTATAAAAAATATTTTTGTTGTGACGAACCTACCAACTCTATGTATTAGACCAAAATTTATGTATAATTGACCAAATGACTTTATGTAAAATGCTTTTGATCCACGAAAAAATCATTTTCCATTTTTTGAGTGCCCAAAATGAGCTTTTTTGTGAAGAACCTAGCAAATATTTGTTGCAAAATTGTACCAGATCAATTTTCTAAAATACTAGGCCATATTTAATGCACAATTTACCAAATGGTTGGGTGAAAAAAGTTTTGATCCACCTCTGGTGAAAAAGACAAATTGCCGCCGATTCAGCTCGAAGCGGGTTAAATTTGAACTGCAGCTGCCTCATAGTTTGCTATTTATTTTTTCCAAAAATCATTTCTAGGTACATAAGTATCTATTTAATTAGAGAAACACCAAAAAAATTCCAAGATTCAACAACTAGCTAGGAACGGTCAAGCCCGCCGTTTTGAACGCATTTTGAAACGGGCATAAAAAATTCAAAAAAATAAAAAAAGTTGGAAAACCTTTGCATTGTGTCATTATATGTGACCAAGTTTCCCGAAAAAATAATAAACTTGTAATACGGTAATAATTTGAAAAAAGTGTTCTCAGAAATGAGCTATCATGCATGAAGATTCATGACTTTCAAGCCAAATGATCAATCTTATGGCCAGATTCATGGCATAGTTTGGTCAAATGATATCATATTGTGCACAAGGCTACATCTTGGAATTCCAAACAATGTTGCCTAAGGAAGTTTTCATTTTCTTTGCACGGAAAATTCATTTTCCATTTTCCAAGTGCCCGAAATGAGGTTTTTTGTGAAGGAACTACCAAATAATTGTTGGAAAAATGGAACGAATCAATTTTATAAAATACTAGGCCATGTTTAATACAAAATTTACCAAATGGTTGGGTGTAAAAAAATTTGATCCACCTCTGGTGAAAAAGACAAATTGCCGATGATTCAGGTGGAAACGGGTCAAATTTGAACCGCAGCTGCCTCATAGTTTGCTCTTTATTTTTTCCAAAAATCATTTCTAGGTACATAAGTATCTATTTTATCATAGAAACACCAAAAAAATTCCAAGATTCAACCACTAACTAGGAACGGTCAAGCCCGCCGTTTTGACCGCATTTTGAAACGGGCATAAACAATTCAAAAAAAAAATCAAAAAATTGGAAAACCTTCGCATTGTGTCATTATATGTGACCAAGTTTCCAGGAAAAATAATAAACTTGTAATACGGTGATTATTTAAAAAAAGTGTTCTCAGAAATGAGCTATCATGCGTGCAGATTCGTGGCTTTCAAGCCAAATGATCAATCTTATGGCCACATTCATGGCATAGTTTGTTCAAATGATATCATATTGTGCACAAGGCTGCATCTTGGAATTCCAAACAATGTTGCCTAAGGAAGTTTTCATTTTCTTTGCACGGAAAATTCATTTTCCATTTTTCGAGTGCCCGAAATGAGGTTTTTTTGTGAAGGAACTACAAAATAATTGTTGCAAAAATGGAACAAATCAATTTTCTAAAATACTAGGCCATGTTTAATGCACAATTGACCAAATGGTTGGGTGTAAAACTTTTTGATCCACCTTTGGTGAAAAAGACAAATTGCCGGCGATTCAATTGGAAAGGGGTCAAATTTGAACTACAGCTGCCTCATAGTTTGCTCTTTGGTTTTTCCAAAAATCATTTATAGGTACATAAGTATCTATTTTATCATAGAAACACCAAAAAAATTCCAAGATTCAACCACTAACTAGGAACGGTCAAGCCCGCCGTTTTGACCGCATTTTGAAACGGGCATAAAAAATTCAAAACGAAATCAAAAAATTGGAAAACCTTCGCATTGTGTCATTATATGTGACCAAGTTTCCAGGAAACATAATAAACTTGTAGTACGGTAATTATTTTAAAAAAGTGTTCTCAGAAATGAGCTATCATGTGTGAAAATTCATGGCTTTCAAGCCAAATGATCAATCTTATGGCCACATTCATGGCATAGTTTATTAAAATGACCTCATATCGTGCACAAGGGTGCATCTTGGAAAGACAAACAATGTTGCCTAAGGAAATTTTCATTTTCTTTGGACGAAAAATTAATTTTCCATTTTTTCGAGTGCCCAAAATGAGTTTTTTTGTGAAGGACCTACCATATATTTGTTGCAAAATTGGACCTAATCAATTTTATAAAATACTAGGCCATATATAATGCACAATCGAAAAAATGGTTGGGTGTCAAAAGTTTTGATCCACCTCTGTTGAAAAAGACAAATTCTCGTCGATTCAGCTGGAAGCGGGTCAAATTTGAACTGCAGGTGCCTCATAGTTTGCCCTTTATTTTTTGCAAAAATCATTTCTAGTTAAATAAGTATCTATTTAATCAGAAATACATGGTTTTATGGCGAGACATCGAGGTTTGGACGGTGGTCGAGGGCCCCAACTCTAGAGCGCATACGCTCGCATGCCGCCGCGTGGTCACCGCGTGACCGTGGCGTTGCCATGTGTTCTGGGCGGCCTAGGCATGTCTAGTGGGTTGGGAACTCCCCAGGTAGGTGCTAGGAAGAAAATTATAACATAAGATTCTCATGAGGAGACCGAACTATGCTCAAACATGAATTAGCAGCCAAGTGTTTGATTAGAGGTACGGGAAATGCACATGGCCAATTGGCGTATGTTTTGGCTGAGGATGATAATATACTAAGAAGAATGTCTTCACAAATTTTTAGGGAAATCAAGAATATATAAATAACACTTCCTTCACAAAGTGCTGCTCTGAACAGAATAGGAAAATGAATATTGTTGAGTTATTTTTGAACTAGGCAAGGAAGGTTTTTGACATATTTGATGAAGATATGATCCAAACAATTTATGCGAATTTTTTGGGAATTTTGGAAATAACAGAAATATAGGTTGCTTCACAACCTAGGGCAAAAATTGACACATGGACATGACACATAGGCAAAACTGATGAGATGGCGCCTAGTCATCACAACCCACGACAATCTACAAGGCTATGACCATCTATATTGGTTGTTAACAACTAGAAATAAGGCAGCGGACCTGCACTATTTGCTTTGTGACCATTTCGTGTAAGGAAATTACGACCTTTCTGACCAAAATGGTCGCAATGGTTTAAGGTTTGGAGCCCCCCGAACAACTTTTGACCAATTGGTCTCAAATGGTCATAGATCTATGACCAATTCTTCCAGGGTCACTGACAGAAGCTCACTAGTTCACATATTTCTTGTAGTGGAAGCGGACTCTTTGGCCATAATAGGACCCACCCATTGCAATCACCAAGCCGCCGCGGGGTCTCATCGTCATCCCTCCCTAGTACCAGAGGAGCCAAATTCTCGTGGCCCGGTTTGACACTGGCCACGGAAACCTTGAAGACGTCCGGGGGGATTGGCCGGCTGTGGAGAAATGGTTGCTTCGGCTCCATTATCGTCGCCTTCCCCACATCCACCTTCTGGTCGCCAATGATGTACAATATGGTGCACTGGATTTCGTCGGCCTGCAAAGTAAAGTCTACAATGTGAGACATCTGAAAGGTAACGAAAACGGGAGATTATACATTTATTGAAGAGGGCCGGTGTGACAGATACTGCGAGGGCGTGGAGCTCAGCCAAAGATGAAGCACCGCCGAGCATGTCCGGTGCCGCAGCCGATGCGGGAGCAGGTGCGGGAGCCGGTGCGGGAGCAGGTGCAGAAGCTGGTGCGGGATTCGGTGCAGCTGCAGATGCTGGTGCAACGCTAGTCGAGCTACTCCCCAAGAAGTCAGCAAGGGGAAAGTCCGCTGCATTTTTTTCTGGATTTTGCCTCCTCCAATTCAAAACATCCGAAAACAAGGTAGTAGACATATCTACAAGCACCTATTTTGCGGCAGCTACCACTGTTGCGACTATCTCAGATGATTTCTTCTCTACTACAATCTCAACCCGCTTGTCGATGATTTCTTCAGTTGACGTCCGTCTTTCCTTTCTCTCCTCTGTGGTCTCACGGTAGTACTTATTCCATGTGGTGCCGTCTCCGACACCGTGCACACGTCCATATGACGGTCGAGTCTCCACCGGGAGTCCTTTCAATATGTTCAATGCCCGGTTGAATGGAGTGTCCCACTTGGGCCTCGCCAATGCCTCAGACGGCGAGTCGCTTTCGGCCACAATCCTGTGTTTCTCTCTCTGCAAAAGGCACAAGGATCATTTACAAATATGAATAACGTGCAGTCCAATTGATCAGAAACTAAAATTACTAGCAGTCTCATGAACTATGTCGTGATCGCGTTCGTCTCTAAAACCTTCTTCACTTGGTCCCAACGGTGCCGGTCCCTGAGGACGTCACGCTCCCGCGGGACGGTGAACTCCGCCAAGGGGTCTGGGATGCGCAGACTCGCGGCTTCCGCCTCCTCCTTGGCCCATATGGACCACTTCCCTCCTAACCACGACTTCCAAGGTGATGGCACCCAATGTTCCTCTGTTGAAGCCCCTTCATGTACTTTGACATTTTTTTGGCAGCTTCGGCCTCGCAAGCCACCTTGAATATTTGGAAGTGCTCTGTCGTGATTGTCGGATTATCCTTTACAATCTCGGAGTAGGGTTCCTTTTTTATGACGATCCGATATTTCACCCTTGCTTTCCAGGCGGCCAACGTGTCGCTAAACTTGATCATGGCGTGTTTGTTTATCTTCTTCATTGTCTGGTCCTTATCTGGATCTTTATAATCCTTTTCATTTTGGCCTGGGAACAAGAATTTCTGGTGTCGCTTCTTTATGAGGGAGCGCCTCATATTATCTACTTTAGTTTCTCATCGTTGATGGTGGCGGTTGTCCGTATGATGCAGCCTATTTGATTGTCGTAGCACGTGCGCGATTCCTCGGGCGTGGTTGGCTCAAAATTGTCGTCGTCCACACCTCCGTGACCACCAGTCTAGTAGTGCTGAGCTTGTTAGGAAGCCGTTGCCTCTTTGCTTTTGGTTCTATACCGACTCCGCTAGTCTCGGCGCTGGTCTCAGTCTCAGAGCCGGTCTTGATGCCGGTCTCAGTCTCATCGCCGCTCTCGATGTCGGTATCAATCTCCAATGTGACAGGTAGACTATTGATCATCGGCTTCCCTCAAAAATTCTTCTACCACCAGGTAGACTTTGTCGCAGTCACCAGAACCCTGTCCTTCATCGTTGCTAGCCATGTTTCCTATGATAAAATCTAGGCAATTAATTGTAGACCTAATAAAATGAATAATGACATGAAAAAGGCCTATGTTTTTGCAGGACCGTTGATTCCTTCCCAGTGTGGCAAATCCCGGGCACTCGATACGTCCTAGTTTGTAGCACAAGTAATGCCGAAATTCACGGAAATTTTCGTCATGACCTTTGTTAAAAAGTGGACAAATCGAGCACCTGAAATTTGCCGGAATAGAAATGAATAAACATTCGGGCAAAACATAGGCCACTCGGCGTCATTCCCTGGAAACAACAAAAGGCCACTTGGGCACAATCGAACCACTTCAATGGAAACATATAACATGACCACTTCAACGAAAAGATATAATCAACAATAAAAGTCTAGGAAGGGATCATCTTTAAAATAAAACTTGCCTAAATTCTTTTCCTTGAAAAATAGTGGTCTTTCCAAAAATAAAAAACCTTTGCAAAATGACCTCACTAAACACTTCTCTGCCTAGGACAGAATCCAAATTATGTTGATCTAGCTATTCCTCTTACACACACACACATTATTTTCTCTAACCTAGCCAACCTACTTAACCTAGCTTGTTAACCTAACGAACCAAATTAACCTACCTATTTAACCTAGTTTACCTAGATAATTAACCTAATTAAACAAGTTAACATAGCTAGTTCTCTGTCAAAGCCCTAAATAAATTTTTGCACTAACCTAGATAATTAACCTAATTAAACTAGTTAACCTAACTAGTTCTCTATCAAAGCCCTAACTAAATTTTTGCATTAACCTAGATAATTAAACTAGTTAACCTAACTAGTTCTCTGTCAAAGCCCTAAATAATTTTTTGCACTAACCTAGATAATTACCTAGTTAAACTAGTTAACCTAGCTAGCTAGTTCTCTGTCCAGTGTTTGTGCTATGCATGAGAGAGAGAGAGAGCAGGGGTGGGGGCTTACAGAGGATGGCTCCGGTGGTCGCAAGGGAGGCAGGGGCGTCCCCGGTGATGACGAGGGAGGCAATTGTGGCGAGGGAGGATCCGGTGACGTCGACGGTGGCTCCTATGGCGTTGATGAGGCCGCGCAGCTCCGGTGGTGTTGATGAGGCCACGCGGCTCCGGTGGAGTTGGGGGCGGCTCCGGTGGCGTCGACGGCGTGCGCCTCTGGTGGCTCCGTGGGCGTCGATGTCGGTAGGAGAAGGCGGCGAAGTGGGGTGATGACGAATCGGGGAGACGGCGGTGGGGTGGGTCTAGGGATTTGGGGGAGAAGTGGTGGCCGGGAGGAAACGGTTTTTGGGTTAACTCAAACTTAGCGGTAGCGCGTTTGGCAAAACGCGCTATAGCTAAGGTAGCTATAGTGGTTTTCACAAAACGTGCTACTGCTATAGCTATGTAATTTCCTTTTATTTTCTTATTACCTTTTCTGTTTCTATAGCGGGGGTCAAGGAAACATGCTGCAGCTATATTAGCTATAGCGCGCTTATGAACAAACGCTGCTACTACGCCTTCCTCCTTTTTCCCTTTTTCATTTATTTTGCTTTACATTTTATTTATTTTCCTTTCTCCTTTTTATATTTCTTTCATTTTCATTTACTTTTCTATTTGTTTTTAATTTTATTTTATTTCCATTAGCAGTAGCGCATCTCTTAGAAAACGCGTTGCTACTTAGTTCGATAGCGCGCTTCTTTCGAGCCCGCTACTGCTATGTGTAGCCTATCGTCCTAGCGATGGGAATATTAGTAGTAGCGCATTTACATGTGAACACGCTACTACTAGAATTTTATCTGTAGCGCTCTTTCACATCATGCGCTACTGCTATCTAGCACTAGCGCCCTTTTTTGACACGCGCTAGTACTAAATTTCTGTGTATAAGGTTTTTCCTAGTAGTGATATCTGCTCAAATCATCTGTGAAGGTCAGAAAATAATAATACCTGCCACGAGCCTCAACACTCATCGGACAGTATTATTTTCAATAAGTGGTTAGCTCGTTCCATTGTTCTTGAGAACGGAGTTTTAGTCATCTTGCACATAAGGCATGGTTTGCAAGTACCAAATGATTCATAATCAAGTGATTCCAAAATCCCATCAACATGGAGTTTATTCATGCGCTTTACACCAATATGACCTAAACGGCAGTGCCAAAAGTATGTTGCACTATCATTATCAACTTTGCATCTTTTGGGATCAATATTGTGAATATGTGTATCACTATGGTCGAGATTCAATAAACCATCAACATTGGGTGTATGACCATAGAAGGTTTTATTCATGTAAATAGAATAACAATTATTATCTATCTTAATTGAATAAATATATTGCAATAAACATGATCTAATCATATTCATGCTCAACGCAAACACCAAATAACATTTATTTTGGTTCAACACTAATCCCGAAAGTATAAGGAGTGTGCGATGATGATCATATCAATCTTGGAACCACTTCCAACACACATTGTCACTTCACCCTCAACTAGTCTCCGTTTATTATGTAACTCATGTTTCGAGTTATTAATCTTACTAACCGAACAAGTATCAAATACCCAGGTGCTACTATGAACACTAGTAAGGTACAAATATATAACCTGTATATCAAATATACCTTTGTTCCCTTTGCCATCCTTCTTATCCGCCAAATGTTTGGGGTAGTTCAGCTTCTAGTGACCATTTCCTTTGTAGTAGAAGCACTCAGTTTCAGGCTTGGGTCCAGCTTTGGGCTTCTTCCCGGGAGTGGCAACTTGGTTGCCATTCTACTTTAAGTTCCCTTTCTTTCTGTTTGCCCTTTTCTTGAAACTAGTGGTCTTGTCAATCATCAACACTTGATGCTCTTTCTTGATTTCTACCTTCATCGATTTCAGCATCACGAAGAGCTCGGGAATCGTTCTCATCATCCCTTGCATACTATAGTTCATCACGAAGTTCCAGTAACTTGGTGATGGTGACTAGAGAACTCTGTCAATCACTTATCTTATCTGGAAGATTAACTCCCACTTGATTCAAGCGACTGTAGTACCCAGACATTCGGAGCACATGCTCACTAACTAAGCAATTCTCCTCCATCTTTTAGGCGAAGTACTTGTCAGAGGTCTCATACCTCTCGACCCGAGCATGAGTCTGAAATACCAATTTCAGCTCTTTGGAATATCTCATATGCGCTGTGGTGTTCAAAACATTTTTGATGTCCCGGTTCTAATCCGTAAAGCATGGTGCACTAAACTACCAAGTAGTCATAATACTGAGCTAGCCAAACATTCATAATGTCTGCATCTGCTCCTCCAATAGGTCTGTCACCTAGCGGTGCATCAAGGACATAATTCTTCTGTGCAGCAATGAGGATAAACCTTAGATCACAGTCCCAGCCCGCATCATTGCTACTATCATCTTTCAACTTAGTTTTCTCTAGGAACATATAAAAAACATAGGGAAGCTACAGCACGAGCCATTGATCTACAACATAATTTGCAAAATACTATCAGGACTAAGTTCATGATAAATTAAAGTTCAATTAATCATATTACTTAAGAACTCCCACTTAGATAGACATCACACTAGTCATCTAAATGATCACTTGATCCATATCAACTAAACCATGTCCAATCATCACGTGAGATGGAGTAGTTTTCAATGGTGAACATCTCTATGTTGATCATATCTACTATATGATTCACGCTCGACCTTTAGGTCTCCAGTGTTCCGAGGTCATATCTGCATATGCTAGGCTTGTCAGGTTTAACTCGAGTATTCTGCATGTGCAAAACTGGTTGCACCCGTTGTATGTGAACGTAGAGCTTATCACTCCCGATCATCACGTGGTGTCTCGGCATGACGAACTGTAGCAATGGTGCATACTCAGGGAGAACACTTATACCTTGAAATTGAGTGAGGGATCATCTTATAATGCTATAGCCGTACTAAGCAAAATAACATGCATAAAGGATAAACATCACATGTAATCAAAATATGTAACATGATATGTCCATCATCATCTTGTGCTCATGATCTCCATCAGCGAAGCATTGTCATGATCTCCATCGTCACCAGCTTGACACCTCGATCTCCATCGTAGCATCACTATTGTCTCACCAACTATTGCTACTACGACTATCGCTACCGCTTAGTGATAAAGTAAAGCAATTACACGGTGATTGCATTTCATACAATAAAGCGACAACAATATGGCTCCTACCAGTTATCGATAACTCTGTTACCAAACATGATCATCTCATACAACAATTTATATCACATCATTTCTTGACCATATCACATCACAGCAAGACCTACAAAACAAGTTAGACGTCCTCTACTTTATTGTTGCAAGGTTTACGTGGCTGCTACGGGGTTCTAGCAAGAACCGTTCTTACTGATACGTTTCCAACGTATCTATAATTTTTTATTGATCCCTGCTATTATATTATCTATTTTGGATGTTTAATGGGCTTTAATATGCTCTTTTATATTATTTTTTGGACTAACCTATTAACCGGAGGCCCAGTGCTGGTTCTGTTTTTTGTGTGCCTATTTTAGAGTTTTGCAGAAAAGGAATACCAAACGGAGTCCAAACGAAATGAAACCTTTGAGATGATCTTTCTTGGACCGAAAGCAAACCAAAAGACCTGGAGATGAAGTCAGAAATGCCACGAGGCGTCCATGAGGCAGGAGGGCGCGCCCAGGGGGGGTAGGTGCGCCCCCACCCTCGTGGGCCCCTTGTAGCTCCATCGACGTACTTCTTTTGCCTATATATACTCTTATACCGTAGAAACATCAGGGAGATCGAGGAAACCACTTCTCCATCTCCGCAACCTTCTCTGCCTGTGAGATCCCATCTTGGGTCTTTTTCCGGGGACCTGCCAAAGGGAGAATCGATCGCGGAGGGCTTCTACATCAACACCATTCCCTCTCTGATGAAGCGTGAGTAGTTTACCACAGACCTTCAGGTCCATGGTTATTAGCTAGATGGCTTCTTCTCTCTCTTTGATTCTCAATATAAAGTTCTCCTCAGTGTTCTTGGAAATCTATTCAATGTAATATTCTTTTGAGGTGTGTTTGCCGGGATCCAATGAATTGCGGATTTATGAACAAGATTATCTATGGATATTATTTGGTTCTTCTCTGAATTCTTATAAGCATGATTTGGTATCTTTGCAAGTCTCTTCGAATTATCGGTTTGTTTGGGCTACTAGATTGATCTTTCTTGCCATGGGAGAAATGTTTTTCTTTGGGTTCAATCTTGCGGTGTCCTTTCCCAGTAATAGTAGGGGTAGCAAGGCACGTATTGTATTGTTGCCATCGAGGATAAAAAGATGGGGTTTATATCATATTGCTTGAGTTTATCCCTCTACATCATGTCATCTTGCTTAATGTGTTACTCCATTCTTATGAACTTAATACTCTAGATGCATGCTAGATAGAGGTCGATGTAGTAGATGCAGAATCGTTTCGATCTACTTGACACGGGCGTGATGCCTATGTTCATGATCATTTCTTTAGATGTCTTCACAACAAAAATACCAAAAATATTTACTTTATTATCTCTATCAGATATCACTTTTGTGAGTGACTGCAAAGGGATTGACAACCCCTTTATCGCATTGGTTGCAAGGTTCTTGATTGTTTGTGGAGGTATTCGGTGACTTGTGCGTCGTATCCTACTGGAATGATACCTTGGTTCTCAAAACTGAGAGAAATACTTATGCTACTTTGCTGCATCACCCTTTCCCCTTCAAGGAAAAAATACGCAAGCTCAAGAGGTAGCAAGAAGGATTTCTAGAGCCATTGCCGAGGAGATCTACGACAAGTCAAGCCATACCATGTACCCACCATAAACTGTTCTCCCTCGCATTGGCCTCTCGCCTCTCATTTTCCTCTCCCCCACTTCTAAAACGATTTTCCAAAACCTTTGCATTTTCTTCGCCTCTCTCCCGTTCGTCTCTTTTCGCTTGCTTCTTGTGTGCTTGTGTGTTGGATTGCTTGCTTGTCATGATGGCTCAAGATAATACTAAATTGTGTAACTTTTCCAATACAACAACAATGATTTTATTAGCACCCCGATTTCTCCTACTACCGATGTTGAATCTTGTGAAATTAATACCGCTTTGTTGAATCTTGTTATGAAAGATCAATTTTCTAGCCTTCCTAGTGAAGATGTCGCAACCCATCTAAACAACTTCATTGATGTGTGTGATATGCAAAAGAACAAAGATGTGGATAATGTTGTTAAATTAAAGCTATTTCCGTTTTCGCTCAGAGATCTTGCTAAAACTTCGTTCTCATCTTTGCCTAAAAATAGTATTGATTCATGGAATAAGTGCAAAGATGCTTTTGTCTCTAAGTATTTTCCCCCCGCTAGGATCATCTCCCTTAGGAACGATATTATGAATTTTAAGCAACTTGATCATGAACATGTTGCACAAGCTTGGGAGAGGATGAATTTAATGATACGTAATTGCCCTACACATGGTTTGGATTTGTGGATGATTATACAGAAAATTTATGCCGGATTGAATTTTGCTTCTAAAAAACTTTTAGATTCGACCGCGGGAAGCACTTTTATGTTAATCAATTTAGGAGACGCTACTAAACTCCTAGATAATTTTATGGTTAATTATTCTCAATGGCACACCGAAAGATCCACTAGTATAAAAATTCATGCGATTGAAGAGATTAATGTTTTGAGTGGAAAGATGGATGAACTTATGAAATTATTTGCTAATAAAAGTGTTTCTTCTGATCCTAATGATATGCCTTTGTCCACTTTGATTGAGAATAATAATGAATCTATGGATGTTAATTTTGTTGGTAGGAACAATTTTGGTAACAACTCGTATAGAGGTAATTTTAATTCTAGACCATTTCCTAGTAATTCCTCTAGTAATTATGGTAATTCCTACAACAACTCTTATGGAAATTTTAATAAGAGGCCCTCTGATTTTGAGAACTAGTCGTGAACCCGAGCAATTGCACGGCTAGAATTTTTATATATTGTGCGGGCTATTGCACAGGAAAATTAAAATATAGTTCATTGATTTTTTGTAAGTATTGTTATGCCTGAAATCTTGTAGCAAATGGAAATTAAATTATTTATATTTATATTTTAGTATTTTACTACCTATTTTCATAACACATAAAATATAATAAGTTTTATTCCACAACAAAATCGGTGACACCATATATATTTATCAGCTCCTAATTTTAGCAATTACCAAATACATATGAGTGTGCATTTTTTTATATTATTATACATATATTTTCTATGAGGTTAATTTATACATTTTTTACAAATTGAATTATCCGTCAGACATCCCAAATGAGCCCCTAGGAAAGTGGTGATACTATTATTCTTTACGTGATGACCGCTAGATAGCTTGTGTCTTGGCTCCTGATATATAGCTTTATCCAGCTTTTCCTTTTGGCAAATATTAAAAATATATTATTAATTGCTCTCACATTATTGTGGACTCCTCCCTTGAATACAAAACTTAAACGACATACCGAAACTAATGAAAAATAGTGGGTTTTCTTATGGATTTTTTATAAATATAATATAGGATTTGTTTCTTAACATATTTGTGACATAGATTTTGAATTTTTATGACACTATTTTTTCTGTTTTCAAAAAACTATTTGTTGGCCAAAACAAATTTGAGAGTATACATGTATAGGTGTCTGGTGGAGAGGATTTTTTTGTCCATGGTTATACCCCCTTTTTCTGTGGGGCATGTTTATATCCCTTGTGGTTGTGTGTGTCGTGATTTTTGGCAAGCAAAATTGTTTACATACTTATGTGTAGACACCACACGTTAAATATTTTACACGGAATTTTCGCGAAGAGGATGATATTTGTCTATGAAATTAGGATGTGATATATATTTTTCTAATTCCTCAGTGTATGCATGGGTAACTTCGCTAGTATGGTTCCGGAAAGAAATACTTTAGTTTGTTATGTCATTTTAGTTTGGACTTTTTCTCTTTCTCTTTTTACACTCTGGACAAATAATATTGACCTAATGGTTATTTTGTTTTTGAGGATTAACATAGAAGCTCGTATGGTGGTTCCAATTAATAAACTGCTCGTGCATATCTTTTTTTCTTTTAACAACATTGCAATGACCCTACACGTTTCCTTGCCATATTCTTTTTGTACACATGGCTTTTTGTAATGGACACATATCTTCCAAGGAAATGTAGCACATATGGACTCTCTAACTTTCATGCAGATACCTAGTAACGCGGACGTTTTTTTTGAACTGGTCACGTTGGGCTTTTTTTGAGGGGACGTTGGACTTAAATCATGTATCTGCCAAAGGGAACATCGTAGCATAGATGTACTCTTTGTTTTTGAGTGTGTACACATCCCCTTTTGTTTTGAGCAAACAGATATCTGCTAGAGCGCTCATTATGGTTTTTTTAAGCTTACATCAAGTTGGACTTAACCCGTCGTTATGAAGATCCAATGGCTTCAGTTTGTTTCAAAATCAAATCAACGGTAAAATATTTTTACCGCCTAGGATTAACATGAGAGCTCTAATGGTGCCTCCAATTAGTAAATATAAGATAGTGTTAAATAATTTATGAGTTATCAAAAGAATTTCAATGCTTTGATTAAAGAAAAATTGCTTAAGATTGATGATTTGGCTAGGAACATGGATAGAATTTCTCTTGATGTTGATTATTCGAAACTTAGATCTATTCCACCTAAGAATGATATCAATGAGTCTCTCAAAGCCATGAGAATGTCCATTGATGAGTGCAAATAAAGAACCGCTAGGATGCATGCTAAAAAAGATTGGTTTGTGAAAGCGTGTTCTTCTAGTTTTCATGATAATAATGATAAGGATCTAAAAGTGATTGATGTGACTCCTATTGAATCTTTGTTTTCCAATATGTATCTTGATAAATATGTGACTGGAGATGAGTCAACTTCAGTTAAAAGGTGTCCCAATGATTCGGAGTTCTTAGATCTAGATGCAAAAATTGATAAAGGTGGAATTGAAGAGGTTAAACTTTAGATAGAAATGAACCCACTATTTTGGATTTCAAGGGACTTAATTATGATAATTGTTCTTTAACAGATTGTATTTCCTTGTTGCAATCCATGTTAAATTCTCCTCATGCTTATAATCAAAATAAAGCTTTTACTAAACATATCGTTGATGCTTTGATGCAATCTTATGAAGAAAAGCTTGAACTAGAAGTTTCTATCCCTAGAAAACTTTATGATGAGTGGGAACCTACTATTAAGATTAATATTAAATATTATGAATGCTATGGTTTGTGTGATTTGGGTGCTAGTGTTTCCACGATTCCAAAAACTTTATGTGATGTGCTAGGTTTCTGTGATTTTGATGATTGTTCTTTAAATTTGCATCTTGCGTATTCCATCATTGAGAAACCTATGGGAAGTATTAATGAAGTTCTTATTGTTGCAAATAGGAATTATGTGCCCATAGATTTCATTGTTCTTGATATAGATTGCAATCCTACATGTCCTATTATTCTTACTAGACCTTTCCTTAAAACGATTGGTGCAATTATTGATATGAAAGAAGGAAACATTAGATGCGAATTTTTGTTAAGGAAGAGCATGGAACAATTTCCTAGGAATAAAATTAAAATGCCTTATGAATCTATTATGAGAGCTACTTATGGATTGCATACCAATTATGGCAATACCTAGATCTATTCGTGTTTTTATTCCTAGCTAGGGGCATTAAACGATAGCGCTTGTTGGGAGGCAACCCAATTTGTTTTTTGCTTTTTTCTCCTGTTTAGTAACAAATAAATCATCTAGCTTATGTTTAGATGTGGTTTTATGTTTTAATTAGTGTTTGTGCCAAGTAGAACCTTTGGGGAGACTTGGGTGATGTCTTTGCCATCTTGCTGTAAAAAACAGAAACTTTTGCGCTCACAAGAATAGCTGTCATTTTTTTATAGGAGAGTGATTTTAGGTTCATTATTTTTGCAGATGCTTAATAGACAAATTCCTCACGTGCACCAATTTATTTTGGAATTTTTAGAGATACATAAGTATTCGAAAGTTACAGATTGTTCTATTTTTGACAGATTCTGTTTTTCGTGTGTTGTTTGCTTATTTTGATGAATCTATGAGTAGTATCGAGGGGTATGAACCATGGAGAAGTTGGAATAAAGTAGGTTTAACACCGATATAAATAAAGATTGAGTTAATTACAGTACCTTAAATTGGTGGATTATTTTCTTATACTAACGGAGCTCATGAGATTTTCTGTTGAAGTTTTGTGTTGTGAAGTTTTCAAGTTTTTGGTTAAAGATTTGATGAATTTTGGAATAAGGAGTGGAAAGATCCTAAGCTTGGGGATTCCCAAGGCATCCCAAGGTAAAATTCAAGGACAACCAAAAGCCTAAGCTTGGGGATGCCCCAGAAGGCATCCCCTCTTTCGTCTTCGTCTATCGGTAACTTTACTTGATGCTATATTTTTATTCACCATATGATATGTGTTTTGCTTGGAGCGTCTTGTATGATTTGAGTCTTCGATTTTAATTTACCACCATCATCCTTTCTATACACACATTTTGGGAGAGACACGCATGAATCAGAATTTAATAGAATATGCTATGTGCTTCACTTATATCTTTTTAGCTAGACAATATTGCTCTAGTGCTTCGCTTATACCTTTTTAGAGCACGGTGGTGGTTTTACTTTATAGAAATTATTGATCTCTCATGCTTCACATATATTATTTTGAGAGTCTTTTAGAATAGCATGGTAATTTTCTTTGGTTATAAAATTATTCCTAATATGATGGGCATCCAAGATGGGTATAATAAAAACTTTCATATAAAGTTCATTGAATACTATGAGAAGTTTGATTCTTTATGATTGTTTTGAGTTATGAAGATGGTGATATTAGAGTCATGCTAGTAGAATAGTTGTGAATTTGATAGATACTTGTGTTAAATTTTGTGATTCCCATAGCATGCACGTATGGTGAACCGTTATGTGATGAAGTTGGAGCATGATTTATTTATTTATTGTCTTCCTTGTGAGTGGCGGTCGGGGACGAGCGATGGTCTTTTCCTACCAATCTATCGCCCTAGGAGCATGCGCGTAGTAGTTCGTTTTGATAACTAATAGATTTTTGCAATAAGTATGTGAGTACTTTATGACTAATATTGAGTCCATGGATTATACACACCCTCACCCTTCCATCATTGGTAGCCTCTCTAGTACCGCGCAACTTTCTCCGGTACCATACACCCACCATATACCGTCCTCAGAACAGCCACCATACCTACCTATAATGGCATTTCCATACGCTCCATTATTGTCATATTGCATTTCATGTCATGTAGTTGACATCGTATTTGTGGCAAAGCCACCGTTCATAATTTTTCATACATGTCACTCTTGAATCATTGCACATCCTGGTACACCGCCGGAGGCATTCACATAGAGTCACATTTTGTTCTAAGTATTGACTTGTAATTCTTGAGTTGTAAGTAAATAGAAGTGTGATGATCTTCATGATTAGAGCATTTACCAAGTGAGGAAAGGATGATGGAGATTATGATTCCCCCGCAAGTCGGGATGAGATTCCAGACTAAACAAAAAATAGAGTCCATAAAAAAAGGCCCAAATAAAAAAAATATAAAATGAGAGAAAAAGAGAGAAGGGGCAATGGTACTATCCTTTTACCACACTTGTGCTTCAAAGTAGCACCATGATCTTCATTATAGAAATTCTCCTATGTTGTCACTTCCATATACTAGTGGGAATTTTTCATCATATAACTTGGCTTGTATATTCCAATGATGGGCTTCCTCAAAAGTGCCGTAGGTCTTCGTGAGAAAGCAAGTTCGATGCACACCCACTTAGTTTCTTTTGTTGACCTTTCATACACTTATAGGTCTAGTGCATCCATTGCATGGAAATCTCTACTCACTCACATTGATATCTATTGATGGGCATCTCCATATCCCGTTGATAAACCTAGTTGATGTGAGATTATCTTCTCCTTTTTGTCTTCTCCACAACCACCATTCTATTCCACCTATAGTGCTATGTCCATGGCTCACGCTCATGTATTGCGTGAAGATTGAAAAAGTTTGAGAACATCAAAAGTATGAAACAATTGCTTGGCTTGTCATCGGGGTTGTGCATGATTAAATACTTTGTGTGATGAAGATAGAGCATAATCGGACAATATGATTTTGTAGGGATAACATTCTTTGACAACATTATTTTGAAAAGACATGATTTCTTTATTAGTATGCTTGAAGTATTATTATTTTTATGTCCATATTAAACTTTTGTCTTGAATCTTTCTGATCTAAACATTCATGCCACAATAAAGAAAGTTACATTGATAAATATGTTATGTAGCATTCCACATCAAAAAATTTGTTTTTATAATTTACCTACTCGAGGACGAGCAGGAATTAAGATTGGGGATGCCTGATACGTCTCCAACGTATCTATAATTTTTTATTGTTCCATGCTATTATATTATATGTTTTGGATGTTTAATGGGCTCTCATATGCTCTTTTATATTATTTTTGGGACTAACCTATTAACCGGAGGGCCAAAGCTAGTTTCAGTTTTTTTGCCTATTTTACAGTTTTGCAGAAAAGGAATACCAAACGGAGTCCAAACGGTATGAAACCTTCACGATGATCTTTCTTGGACCAAAAGCAAACCAGAAGATAGGGAGTTGAATTCAGAAACGCCACGAGGCGTCCATGAGGCAGGAGGGCGCGCCCGAGGGGGTAGGTGTGCCCCCACTCTTGTCGGCCCCTCGTAGCTCCACCAACGTACTTCTTTCGCCTATATTTACTGTTATACCCTAGAAACATGAGGGAGAGCCGCGAAACCACTTTTCCACCAATGAAACCTTCTATACCCGTGAGATCCCATCTTGGGGCCTTTTCCGGCAATCTGCCGGAGGGGGAATTGATCATGGAGGGCTTCTACATCAACACCATTGCCTCTCCGATGAAGCGTGAGTAGTTTACCATAGGCCTTTGGGACCATAGTTATTATCTAGATGGATTCTTCTCTCTCTTTTATTCTGAATAAAGAGTTCTCCTCGATGTTCTTGGAGATCTATTCGATGTAATATTCTTTTGTGGCGTGTTTTCCGATATCCGATGAATTGTGGTTTATGAACAAGATTATCTATGAATATTATTTGGTTCTTGTGTGAATTCTTATATGCATGATTTGATATCTTTGCATGTCTCTTCGAATTATCGGTTTAGTTTGGCCTACTAGATTGATCTTTCTTGCCATGGGAGAAGTGTTTAGCTTTGGGTTCAATCTTGCGGTTTCCTTTCCCAGTGACAGTAGGGGCAGCAAAGCACGTATTGTATTGTTGCCATCGAGGATAAAAAGGTGGGGTTTATATCATATTTCTTGGGTTTATCCCTCTACATCATGTCATCTTGCTTAATGTGTTACTCCGTTCTTATGAACTTAATAGTCTAGATGCATGCTAGATAGCGGTCGATATGTGGAGTAATAGTAGTAGATGCAGAATCGTTTCGATCTATTGGACATAGATGTCTTCATAATTATGCGCTTTTCTATCGATTGCTCAGTAGTAATTTGTTCACCCACCGTAATACATGCTATCTCGAGAGAAGCCACCAGTGTAACCTATGGCCCCCGGGTCTCTTTCCCATTATATTGCATCTCTTTAAATTTTGTTTACTATTTTTCAATCTTTACTTTCCAATCTATACAACAAAAATACCAAAAATATTTACTTTATTATCTATATCAGATCTCACTTTTGCGAGTGACCGTGAAGGGATTGACAACCCCCTTTATCACGTTGGTTGTGAGGTTCTTGATTGTTTGTGCAGGTATTCGGTGACTTGTGCATCATCTCCTACTGGATTGATACCTTGGTTCTCAAAACTGAGGGAAATACTTATGCTACTTTGCTGCATCACCCTTTCCTCTTCAAAGGAAAAACCAACGCAAGCTCAAGAGGTAGCAAGAAGGATTTCTGGCGCTGTTGCCTGGGAGATCTACGCCAAGTCAAACTCGATTCAACTAAAGTTGGAGAAACAGACACCCGCCAGCCACCTGTATGCAAAAGCACATCGGTAGAACTAGTCTCATGAACGCAGTCATGTAATGTCGGTCCGAGCCGCTTCATTCAA